>NW_025214286.1:0-4440 GCF_004010195.1 Chiloscyllium plagiosum | reverse complement strand
GCGAGAGAGGGTAAAGCAAGAGAGGAAAGGGGAGAGAAGGGAGTGCGAGAGAGTGGAGGGTAAGAGAGGGGAGTGTGGGAGAGGGGGAACGAGAAAGATCTTGACCAGACTGTCAAATTCCAAAGCGTAACTTGAGATGAGTTCAATAAAAATGGCAGATGTACAGAAACATCCATCAGAAACAAATTTCTATGAATGGGAACAGGGGGTCCGCTATTTGGAATGGAGCATTGCATTTGATCAGTTAATGAGGAGCAGCAATGTTTTGTGTGGAACGTGTGCACAGTTTGAAGTTGTTTGCTGATTCAGTTTTGCTAAAGGTTTGGCAGATACATTCTAATTAGAATCAATTAAAACTGCCAAAGTGGACATTAAATACTCACATTTATGAAATACGTTAACATAGAACATAGAAAAGTACAGCACAGAACAGGCCATTAGGCCCACGACAATGTGTCGAGGTTTAATCCTAATGTAAAATATAATAACAACCTACACACCCCTCAACTTGCTGCTATCCATGTGCATGTCCAGCAGTCACTTCAATGTCCCCAATGACTCTGCTTCCACCATCATAGCTGGCAATGTATTCCAATCATTCACAACTCTCTGTGTAATGTACCTACCTCTATGTCTCCTCTATACCATTCTCCTAATATCTTAAAACTATGATCTCTAATACCAGTCAATCCTGCCCTGGGGAAAAGTCTCTGGCTATGGACTGTATCTATTCATCTCATTATCTTGTATACCTCAATTAGGCCTCCTCTCTTCCACCTTCTCTCCAGAGAGAAAAGTCTGAGCTTATTCAACCTTTCTTCATAAGGCAAGCCCTCCAGTCCAGGCATCAGCCTGGTAAACCTTCTTTGTACCCTCTCCAAAGCCTCTATATCATTCTTATAGTAGGGTGACCAGAACTGAACACAATATTTCAAGTGTGGTCTCACCAGGGACTTGTAGAGCTGTCGCAAAACATCTCGGCTTTCAAACTCGATCCCCCTGTTAATGAAAGCAAAAATATCATATTCTTTCTTAACAACCCTATCCACTTGGGTAAAAATCAACTAGGAGAAAGTGCGGACTACAGATGCTGGAGATCGGAGCTGAAAGTTGTGTTGTTGGAAAAGCGCAGCAGGTCAGGCAGCATTCAAGGAGCAGAAGAATCGACGTTTCGGCCAGAAGCCCTTCTTCAGGAATGAGGAGGGTATGCCAAGCAGGTTAAGATAAGAGGTAGGGAGGAGGGACTTGGGGGAGGGGCGTTGGGAATGCGATAGATGGAAGGAGGTTAAGGTGAGGGTGATGGGCCCGAGAGGGGTTGGGAGCGGAGAGGTTGCGAAGAAGATTGCAGGTCAAGAAGACGGTGCTGAGTTTGAGGGTTGGGACTGAGATAAGGTGGGGAGAGGGGAAATGAGAAAGCCGGAGAAATCTGCATTCATCCCTTGTGGTTGGAGGGTTCCTAGTCGGAAGATGAGGCACTCTTCCTTCAGGCGTCGTGCTGCCATGGTCTGGCGATGGAGGAGGCCAAGGACCTGTATGTCCTTGGTGGAGTGGGAGGGGGAGTTAAAGTGTTCAGCCACAGGGCGGTTAGTGGTGCGGGTGTCCCAGAGGTGTTCTCTGAAACATTCCACAAGTAGGCGGCCTGTCTCCGCAATTTAGAGGAGGCCACATCAGGTGAATTGGCCATACTAAATTGTCGTAGTGTTAGGTAAGGGGTAAATGTAGGGGTATGGGTGGGTTCGCTTCGGTGGGTCGGTGTGGACTTGTTGAGCCGAAAGGCCTGTTTCCACACTGTAATGTAATCTAATCTAATCTGTAATAGTGAAGCGGTTACAGTTAATGGTGTGTGTGGAGGTGCCGGTGAATTTGTGATGGATATGGAAGGATCCTTTGGGGCCTTGGAGGGCAGTGAAGGGGGAGGTGTGGGCACAAGTTTTGCATTTCGTGCGGTTGCAGGGGAAGGTGCTGGGAGTGGAGGTTGTGTTGGTGGTGGGTATGGACCTGACGAGGGAGTCGCACAGGGAGTGGTCTTTCTGGAACGCTGACAAGGCAGGGGAGGGAATTATATCCTTGGTGTTCGTGTGTGTTTGGAGGTGGTGGAAATGACAAAAGATGATATGACGTATCTGGAGGTTGGTGGCGTGGTAGGTGAGGGCCAATGGGTTTCTGTCCTGGTGGCGATTGGAGGGTCAGAGTTCAAGGGCAGAGGAGCGGGAAGTGGAGGAGATGCGGTGGAGAGCATCGTCAACCACATTTGAGGGGAAATTGCGGTCTTTGAAGAAGGAGACCATCTAGGTTGTTAGGTATTGGAATTGGTCCTCCTGGGAGCAGATGCAGCGGAGGCAAAGGAATTGGGAATATGGCATGGCGATTTTACACGGGGCAGGTTGGGAGGAGGTGTAATCTAGGTAGCTGTGGGATTCGGTCGGTTTACAGTGAATGTCCGTGTTGAGTCGGTCGCCCGAGATAAAAATGGAGAGGTCTAGGAAGGGGAGGGAAGAGTCTGAGACGGTCCAGGTAAACTTGAGGTCGGGGTGGAAGGTGCCGATACAGTCATCGACGTAGCAGAGGAAAAGGTGTGGGGTGGTGCCAGTGCAGCTGTGGAAGTTTGATTGTTCCACATATCCGATGAAGAGGCAGGCATAGCGGGGGCCCATGCGGGTGTCCATGGCTACTCTTTTGGTTTGGAGAAAGTGGGAGGATTGGAAAGAGAAGTTGTTCAGGGTGATGACCACTTCAGTCAGTCGAAGGAGGGTGTCAGTGGAAGGGTACTGGTTCGGTCGGCCGGAAAGGAAGAAGCGGAGGGCTTTGAGGCCTTTGTGATGGGGGATGGAGGTGTATAGAGACTGGAGGATCTCATCCACTGCCTCCAACCTCATCGTCCCACAACCCCGCACGGCCCGTTTCTACCTCCTGTCCAAAATCCACAAACCTGACTGCCCCGGCCGACCCATTGTCTCAGCCTGCTCCTGCCCCACCGAAATCATCTCTGCATACCTCGACACGGTCCTGTCCCCCTTTGTCCAAGAACTCCCAACCTACGTTCGGGTCACCACCCACGCCCTCCACCTCCTCCATGATTTTCGCTTCCCCGGCCCCCAACGCCTTATCTTCACCATGGACATCCAGTCCCTATATACCTCCAGCCACATCACGAAGGTCTCAAAGCCCTCTGCTTCTTACTTTCCCTCCGACCCAACCAGCACCCTTACACTGACACCCTCCTTCGACTGACTGAACTGGTCCTCACTCTGAACAACTTCTCTTTCCCATCCTCCCACTTCCTCCAAACCAAAGGAGTAGCCATGGGCACCCGCATGGGTCCCAGCTATGCCTGTCTCTTCGTCGGATATGTGGAACAGTCCATTTCCTTCAGCTACACTGGCACTACCCCCCACCTTTTCCTCCGCTCCATCGATGACGCTCCCACCCTGCCCACTGTAAAAATGCCATCCCATATTCCCAATTCCTTCGACTCCGCTGCATGTGCACCCAGGAGGACCAATTATAATACCGAACAACGCAGATGGCCAACTTCTTCAAAGACCGCAATTTCCCCTCAGACGATGCTCTCCACCATATCTCCTCCACATCGCGCTCCTCCGCCCTTGACACCGCCCCTCCAGTCGCCACCAGGACAGGGCGCCACTGGTCCTCACCTACCACCCCACAAAGCTCCATATACATTGTATCATCTTTCATCATTTCTGCCACCTCCAAATAGACCCCTCCACCAAGAAGATATTTCCATTCCCACCCCTATCAGCGTTCCGGAAAGACCACTCACTCCGCGACTCCCTCGTTAGATCTACACCCCCAACCAACCCAACCTCCATTCCCAGCACCTTCCCCTGCAACCGCAAGAAATGGAAAACTTGTGCCCTCACTGCCCTCCAAGGCCCCAAGGGATCCTTGCATGTCCGTCACAAATTCACCTAACCTCCACACACATCATTTACTGCATCCACTGCACCCGATGCGGCCTCCTCTACTTTGGGTAGACAGGCCGCCTACTTGTGGAACATTTTAGAGTACACCTTTGGGACACCCGCACCAACCAACCCAACCACCCTGTGGCTGAACACTTTAACTCCCCCTCCCACTCTGCCAAGGACATGCAGGTCCTTGGCCTCCTCCATCGCAAGACCATGACAACACGATGCCTGGAGGAAGAGCGCGTCATCTTCAGCCTAGGAACCCTCCGACCACAAGGGATGAATGCAGATTTCTCCGGCTTTCTCATTTTCCCTCCCCCCACTTTATCTCAGTCCTAACCCTCAGACTCAGTACCGCCTTCTTGACCTGCAATCTTCTTCGCGACTTCTCCGCCCACAGCCCCTTTCCGGCCTACCACCCTCACCTTAACCTCCTTCCACCTATCGCATTCCCAACTCCCCCCACCCAAGTCCCTCCTTCCTACCTTTTATCATAGCCTTCTTGGCA
>NW_025214285.1:37819-41131 GCF_004010195.1 Chiloscyllium plagiosum | reverse complement strand
TGTTCTCTGTACCATCACGTCTAGGAATGGGAGTTTGTTATCCTTTTGTTCCTCTCTCGTGAATCAGATTCCTGTGAGTGTGGTGTTGATGATCCGGTGTGTTTTCTCTATTTCTGTGTTTTTAATGATTACAAAGGTATCATCAACATATCTGACCCAGAGTTTGGGTTGAATTTGTGGTAAGACTATTTGTTCTAACCTTCGCATTACTGCTTCTGCTATGAGTCCAGAGATTGGTGAGCCCATGGGTGTGCCGTTGATTTGTTCGTATATCTGGTTGTTAAATGTGAAGTGTGTTGTGAGGCACAAGTCCAGTAGTTTGAGTATGCCATCTTTGTTGAAGGGTTCAACGTCCTGTTGTCTGTTCTGTATGTCCAGCAGGTTGGCTATTGTTTCTCTGGCTAGGGTTTTGTCAATAGAGGGAACAGTGCCGATACGTCGAATGAGACCATGGTTTCTTCCTTGTCTATGTGTATATTTCTGATAATATCCAAGAATTCCTGTGTTGATTGTATAGATTGTCTGGATCCGCTGATTAGGTGTTTCAGTTTCTGCTGTAGTTCTTTAGCCAGTTTGTGTGATGGTGTCTCTGGTAGTGATACTATGGGTCTGAGTGGGATGTCTGGTTTGTGCACTTTAGGTAGACCATAGAATCTGGGGGTGTTCTTGCTTTCATGTTTCATTCTTTGTAGGTCAGACCTGGTTATCTGTCCGTTTTTTTGTAGATTCCTCAGTGTGTTATTTATCCTATTGTTCTTTACACAGAGAGTTGAGAATGCATGGAGTGTGTTGCCAGCAGTGGTGGTGGAAGCAGAGTCATTGGGGACATTTAAGTGACTGTTGGGCATGCACATGGATTGCAGTGAATTGAGGGGTCTGTAGGTTAAGATACGATCTTTGACATGAGGATTAAATCTTGGCACAACATCGTGGGCGGAAGAGCTTGCTCTATTCTGTACTTTCCTATGTTCTATGTTCTTAAATGGACAAGGGAGAGCCGGTAGATGTTGTGTACCTGGGCTTTCAGAAACCTTTGATAAAGTCCCACATAGGAGATTAGTGAGTAAATTTAGACCACATGGTATTGGGGGCAAAATACTGATTTGGGCTGAAAATTAGCTGGCTGACAGGAAGCAAAGAGTAGTGATAAACAGGTCCCTTTTCGAATGGCAGGCGGTGAGGTGACCAGTGGGTACCACAAGGTTCAGTGCTGGGACCGCAGCCGTTTACAATAAACATTAATGATATAGATGAAGGTATTAAATGTAATATTAGCAAATTTGCTGATGACACAAAACTGGGTGGCAAGGTGAGTTGTGAGGAGGATGTTATGAGAATACAGGGTGACTTGGACAGGTGGATGGATGCTTGGCCGATGCAGTTTAACGTGGATAAATGTGTGGTTACTCACTTTGGCGGCAAGAACAGGAAGGCAGATTACTATCTAAATGGAGTCAAGTTCGGTAAAGGGTATGTAAAACGAGATGTAGGTGTTCTTGTATGTCTGTCAATGAAAGCAAGCATGCAGGTACAGCAGGCAGTGAAGAAAGCGAATAGCATACTGGCCTTCATAACAAGAGGAATTGAGTATTGGAGCAAAGAAGTCCTTCTGCAGCTGTACAGGGCCCTGGTGAGACCACACCTGGAATATTGTGTGCAGTTTTGGTCTCCAAGTTTAAGGAAGGACATTCTGGCTATTGAGGGAGTGCAGTGTAGGTTCACGAGGTCAATTCCTGGAATGGCGGGACTAACATATGTTGAAAAATTGGAGAGACTGGGCTTGTATACATGAGTTGAGAAGTTTGAGAAGAGATCAGATTGAGAAGTATAAGATTATTAAAGGATTGGACACTCTGGAGGCAGGAAGCAAGTTTCTATCGATGGGTTTGTCCAGAACCAGAGGACACAGTTTAAAAATAAAGAGTAGGCCATTGAGAACAGAGTTGAGGAGAAACTTCTTCACCCAGAGAGTGGCGGATATATGGAATGCTCTGCCCCAGAAGGCAATAGAGGCCAAGTCTCTGGATACTTTCAAGAAAGAGATGGATAGAGCTCTTAAAGACAGTGGAATCAAGGATTATGGAGATAAGGCAGGAACAGGATACTGATTGTGGATGATTAACCATGATCATAATGAATGGAGGTGTTGACTAGAAGGGCAGAATGGCCTACTCCTGCACCTACTGTGTACTGTCTTTTGTCTATTGTCTTTTGTAAATGCGGCTTCCAATTGCTTTCCATTTCAATAAACCACAGTGCTCCCTTGTAATCATTACTCCACCACACCGTGAGCCTTTACCTTCTGCCATGACATTTGTTGGGTCATTTTATGGGATAAAAGCTAAGCACAGGGCAGTCCCCTTTATCAATGACACATGTTACATCCTCAAAGAAATTCAATGGACACACACAATAATGTCGACTCTGCCAGATTATCTTCAACTGATCAATGTGAGCTGCTGTATCTGGTTGAATAATACCTTCCAGCAGTTTCCCTGTGATATGTTAAGCTAACCGGCTTGTGCTTCCTGCTTTCTGTCTCCCTTTTTTAATGCAGGGCTTCCACCTGCTACCTTCCAATACACGGGCTTCCACCTGCTACCTTCCAATACACTGGGGCTGAACCATGAATCACCAGGAACAGCAACAGGTTGAAGAATGGGATAGTAAAGCTCTTTCTCTTACTGGTTCACCCCATTCTCCATCAGAGTGGATGATTTCTTTAGGAGCTGACAGATTCTGACTGGTGTATGGCCAAGGTAATGGAAGGGAATCTGTCTTGTTGCAGATGGTGGTGAAGAATGGTCACTCTGTGCACTTTTCACTGTCCTTATGTGTTCCTATACGTGAACACACGTGACAAAAAATTTAATTCTAGTTCTAAACTCAAACCCCAGGGAATCAATTCGGTTAACTAAATAGTTAGAACATCGAACAATACAGTGCAGAACAGGCCCTTTGGCCCTCGATGTTGTGCCGACCTGTGAACTATTCTCAACTCGTCCCTCTACACTATCCCATCATCATCTATGTGTTTATCCAAGGGTTGTTTAAATCTCCCTAATATGGCTGAGTTAACTACATTGGCAGGCAAGACATTCCACACCCTTACCACTCTCTGAGTAAAGAATCATAATCCCACAATCCCGCACCGCCCGTTTCTACCTCCTGCCCAAAATCCACAAACCTGACTGCCCCGGCCGACCCATTGTCTCAGCCTGCTCCTGTCCCACCAAACTCATCTCTGCATACCTCGACACGGTTCTCTCCCCCTTAGTCCAAGAACTCCCCACCTATGTTCGGGACACCACC
>NW_025214285.1:31513-35902 GCF_004010195.1 Chiloscyllium plagiosum | reverse complement strand
CAGTCCTCACTTTCTTCCTACCACTCTCTGAGTAAGGAAACTACCTCTGACAACTGTCCTTTATCTATTACCCCTCAATTTACAGCTATGTCCCCTCATGCTAGCCATCTCCATCCATGGAAAAAGCCTCTTACTGTCCTCTGATCATCTTGTGTGTCTCTTTTAAGTCACCTCTTAACCTTCTCTCCAATAAAAACAGCCTCAAGTCCCTGAACCTTTCCTCATAAGACCAGCTCCAGATCAGGCAACATCCTGGGAAGTCTCGTCTGCATCTTTCCAATGCTTCCATGTCCTTCCATAATGCGGTGACTGGAACTGTATGCAACATTCCAAGTGCGGCCTCACCAGAAATTTGTACAGCTGCAACATGGCTGTGTGGCTCTGAATCTCAATCCCTCTCCCAATAAAAGCTAAGGCACTGTACACCTTTTTAACAATCCAGTTAGCCTGGGTGGCAACTTCCAGGGATCTCGGCACATGGACATAGATATCTCTCTGCTCATCCACACTACCAAGAATCTTCCCATTAATCCAGTACTCTGTGTTCTTGTTGCTCTTTTCAAAGTGAATCACCTCACACTTTCCTGTATTAAACTCCATTTGCCACCTCTCAGCCCAGCTCTGCAGTTTACCTATGTTCTCTGTAACCTGCAGCATCTTTCCGCACTGTCCAAAACTCCACCAATCTTAGTATTATCCACAAATTGAATGAATCCATCGTTCTACACACTCATCCAAGTCATTTATAAAATTGACAAACAGCAGTGGACCCAAAACAGATCCTTGCTGTACACCACTAGTAACTGAACTCCAGGATAAACATTTCCCATCAACCACCACCCTCTGTCTTCTTAGAGCTAGCGAATTTCTGATCACCCTCAAACCCATACCTCCTTATTTTGTATAATGGCCTACCGTGGAGACCCTTATCAAATGATTGACTGAAATTCATATACACCACATCAACAGCTTTACCCTCATCCACCTGCCTGGTCAGCTTCTCAATTAGGTTCCTGAAGAAGGGTTCATGCCCGAAATGTTGATTCTCCTGCTCCTTGGATGCTGCTTGACCTGCTGCGCTTTTCCAGCAATACATTTTCAGTTCCCAATTAGGTTATTCAGGCACAACCTACCCTTCACAAAACCATGTTGACTATCTCTAATCAACTTAGTCCTTTCTCGATGATTATAAATTCTAACTCTTCTATCCTTTGCGAACACTTTATCGACAATCGAAGTAAGGCTCACTGGTCTATAATTACAGGGTTGTCACTACTCCCCTTCTCGAACAAGGGAACAACATCTATTATCCTCCAGTCTTCTGGAAGTATTCTTTAGACAATGACAAAATGAAGATCAAAGCCAAAGGCACTGCAATCTCCTCCCTAGCTTTCCAGAGAATCCTTGGATAAATCCCATATGGCCCAGGGGAAATATCTATTTTCACACTTTCCAGAATTGCTAACAGTTTCTCCTTATGAACCTCAATCCCATCTAGTCTAATAGTTTGTACTCAGTATTCTTCTTAACAACATTGTCTTTTTCCTGTGTGAATGCTGATGAAAAATATTCATTTACTGCCTCTCCCACCTCCTCAGACTCCACGCACAACTTCCTGTTACTGTCCTTGACTAGTCCTAATCTTACTCCAGTATTTTTTTGTTCCTGACATCCCTCTGGAAAGCTTTCCTCTTGCCTCGTTCCCACCTGCCAAACCTTCTCATGTCCCCTCCTGGCTCTTCTTCGCTTTCTCTTTAGATCATTCCTGGCTAATTTGTAAATCTCAAGCACCCCAACTGAGCCTTCACATCTCATCTTAAGCGTTCTTCTTGTTCGGGACAAGAGATACAACTTTTTTAGTAAATCACGGTTCCCTTCCCTCCCTGACTGACAGGTACATATTTATCAAGGACATACAGTCGCTGTTCCTTGAACAAGCTCCACATTTCAATTGTGCCCATTCCCTGCAGTTTCCTTCCCATCCTATGCATCTTAACTCTTGCCTAATCACATCATAATTGCCTTTCCCCCAACTATATCTCTTGCCCTGCAGGATATACTTTTCCATGGTTCTGTTCACCAAGCTGGAAGTTTTTGTTGCAAACGTTTCGTCCCCTGGCTAGGCAACATCATCAGTGTTTGGGAGCCTCCTGCGAAGCGCTTCTTTGATGTTTCCTCCGGTGTTTATCGTGGTCTGTCCCTGCCGCTTCCGGTTGTCAGTTTCAGCTGTCCGCTGTAGTGGTTGGTATATTGGGTCCAGGTCAATGTGTTTGTTGATGGAGTTTGTGGATGAATGCCATGCCTCTAGGAATTCCCTGGCTGTTCTCTGTCTGGCTTGCCCTATGATAGTAGTGTTGTCCCAGTCGAATTCATGTTGCTTGTTGATGGAGTTTGTGGATGAATGCCATACCTCTAGGAATTCCCTGGCTGTTCTCTATCTGGCTTGCCCTATGATAGTAGTGTTGTCCCAGTCGAATTCATGTTGCTTGTTGATGGAGTTTGTGGATGAATGCCATACCTCTAGGAATTCCCTGGCTGTTCTCTATCTGGCTTGCCCTATGATAGTAGTGTTGTCCCAGTCGAATTCATGTTGCTTGTTGCCTGCGTGTGTGGCTACTAAGGATAGCTGGTCGTGTCGTTTCGTGGCTAGTTGATGTTCATGTATGCGGATAGTTAGCTGTCTTCCTGTTTGTCCTATATAGTGTTTAGTGAAGTCTTAGGTACCAACCCATGCTGCAAGTTCACCCACCTTATTCCGGATGCTCCTGGCATTGAGGTAGACACACTTCAAACCACCTTCTTGCCTGCCGCTGCACTCCTGTGACCTTGAAACCTTATTTTTGACCTCACTACTCTCAACCTTCTGTACACTGGAGCTACAATTCAGGTTGGTCAGGCAGCATCTAGGGAACAGGAGAATTGATGTTTCGGGCATTAGCCCTTCTTCATTTCCTGAAGAATGCCCAAAATGTCGATTCTCCTGTTCCCTTGATGCTGCCTGACCTGCTGCGCTTCTCCAGCAACACATTTCCATCTCTGATCTCCAGCATCTGCAGACCTCATTTTCTCTACAATTTAGGTTCCAATCTTTTGTTGAATTAACCTCACCATTCCTGAAGAGCATAAACATATTGCCTCCCAAGGATATTGGTACCTCTCTGGTTCAGGTGTCAACCATCCTGTTTGTAGGGGAGCTATCTACCCCAGAATGAGCCCCAATTATCCAGGTATCTGAAACTGTCCCTCCTGCACTGTCTGCCAGTTCCCTATTCCGAGCTAGCATGTGGCATGGGTAACAAACCCAAGATAACACCTCTGTTTGTTCTCGCACTGAGCTTCCACCCTAATTCCATGAATTTCTGCCTTACATCCCCATCCCTTTTCCTACCTATGTCATTGGTGCCTATGTGGACCATGACTTGGGGCTGCTCCCCTTCTCCCTCAAGGATCCCGAAAACACAATCTGAGACATCACGGACCCGGACACCTGGGAGGCAACACACCAATTGTGAGTCTGTCTCGTCCCCATAGAATCTCCAATCTGTCCCCCTAACTATGGAGTCGCCAGTCACAAATGTCCTGCTCCTCTTTCCGCTTTCTTTCTGAGCACCAGGGACATCTCTGTGCCTGAGATCTGTACCCCATTGCTTACCCCGGTAAATCGCTCCCCCCCAACAGTATCCATAACAGTATGCTTGTTATTGAGGGGAATGCTCACAGGGGGTCCCTGCACTGTCTGCCGGTTCCCTTTCCGCCCCCTGACTGTAACCCATCTACCTTTCCCCTGTATCTGAGGTGTGTCTACCTCCCTGTAACTCCTCTCAATTACTCCCTCAGCCTCCAGAATGATCCAAAGTTCATCCAGCTCTGGCTCCACTTCCCGAACGCCGTGTCCGAGGAGCTGAAGTTGCCAGGATCTTGCTGCGGAGCCACATGGAGTGCTTCAGTATCTGAGGAGGGACGAATGCTGCTGAACATTGTGTGAGTATTAGCGAACCCTCAGACCCATGACATTCTGCCTGAGAGAAGGTCAGTGATACAGTCACTAAAGATAGTTAGGTCCAGGACACAATCTTGAGGACCTCCTGCTGTGAGGCCCTGGAGCTTAAATGGCTGACCTCCACCAACCGCACCAATTGTTGTGGGTCTGGAGTCACATGTAGCCCAGACAAGGACAGCCCTAATCCCTAAAGGGCATTAGAGAAACAGATGGGTTTTAGCAACAATTGACAAGGGTTTCATGGCCAGCATTAGAGTCATAATTCCACAGGCGTAATTCAGAAACGTAATGAACCCTGGCACCTGGGAGACAACACATCAACCGTTCCACATCGATATTCTGCCATCTGTCATTGATAGGATTTGATGCGAGTCCACGATAATAGTTGG
>NW_025214285.1:29686-31133 GCF_004010195.1 Chiloscyllium plagiosum | reverse complement strand
ACACGCACCACCCTCTGCATGGCAAAATTGCCCCTTAGGTCCCTTTTAAATTTCTCCCCCACCCAGGGAAAAGTCCTTGTCTATTTATCCTATCCATGCCCCTCCATATAAACGTCTATAAGATCACCCCTCAGCCTCCAATGCTCCAGGAAAAACAACCTCAGCCTTTCCAGCCTCTCCCTACAGCTCAAATCCTCCAACACTTGTAAATCTTTTCGGAACCCTTTCAAGTTTCACAACATCCTTCCGGTAAGAGGGAGACCAGATTTGCACACGGTATTCCAAAAGTGGCCCCTAAACAAGTCCTATAACAGGACTTCCCAATTACTTTACTCAATTCACTGACCAATAAAGGAAAGTATACCAAACGCCTTCTTCACTATCCTATCTACCTGCGACTCCACTATAAAAGAACTATGAACCTGCACTCCAAGGTCTCTTTGCTGAGCAACACTCCCCAAGATTTGCCATTACTGTATAAGTCCTGCTCTGATTTGCCTTTCCAAAATGCAGCACCTCACATTACACTCCATCTGCCACTCCTTGGCCCATTGGCCCATCTGAACATGATCCTGTGTATTCTGAGGTAACCTCCATTATGATGTCATCTGAAATCCTCCGAACTATACCTCCTATGTTCACATCTAAATCATTTGTGTAAATGATGAAAAGAAATGGACCCAGCACCAATTCTTGTGGCACATCACTGATCAAAGGCCTCCAGTCTGAAAATCAACTCTCCACCACTACCCTCTGTCTTCTATCATTTGAGCCAATACTGTATCCAAGTGGCTGGTTTTCCCTGAATTCCAAGAGATCTAACCTTGCTAACCAGTGCACCATGAGGAACCTTGTCGAACACCTTACTGCCCGCTATCGATGTCAGGCTCACCAGTCTATAGTTCCCTGGCTTTTCCTTACCATCTTTCTTAAATAGTGCCATAACATTAGCCAACCCTCAGTCTTCCAGCACTTCACCTTTGACTATCAATGACACAAATGTCTCAGCAAGGGGCCCAGCAATCACTTCCCGACTTTCCCACAGAGTTTGAGGGTACACCTGATCACATCCTGGGCATTTAGCCACTTTTATGCATTTTAAGTCCAGCTCCTCCTCCTCTGTAATATGAATATTTTTAAGATGTCACTATTTCTTTCCCCACATTGTATTATCTTTATGTCCTTCTCCACAGAAATATTCATTTAGTATCTCCTCAGTCTCCTGTGGTTTTAAACATAGGCTGCCTTGCTGATCTTTGAGGGGCCCTCTTCTCTCCCCAGTTACCCTTTTGTCCTTAATGTATTTATAAAATCCCTTTGGATTCTCCCTCACCTTATTTGCCAGTGTTACCTCATGTCCCCTTTCAGATAACCTGATTTCCCTTTTAAGTATACTCATACTGCATTTATGCTCTTCTCATGGTTCACTCACTCTCTGCTGTCTGTA
>NW_025214285.1:25036-27758 GCF_004010195.1 Chiloscyllium plagiosum | reverse complement strand
TTGTGTTGGTGGATCTTGCTCAGGCAGCTCGCTCCAAATGGGAGCCCAGATACAGCAGGGCAATGGGTGGGTTCAGCAGGTCATTAGGGATTAGGAGACAATGGTGTCTGCAGATAGAGTGCTGTGCTAGAAAAGGCACAGCAGGACAGGCAGCATCCGAGGAGAAGTAGGAATCAACTGCCGTCGAGCCATATACGACACCTTGGGTATATGACCATGTTTCTATGAGTAATCTGCTGCTCATGTTCTTCCCTATGTCCTTTAAAATGATTCATTGAGAGAGATTCTTTAAACTTCATATAACATAGAACAACAATAATCTTTGTGTCATCACTTACAGTCTGGGCTCAGGCACAGAGAATATTTCATTAATAACTTCAAATCTATTTTTTCCTTTCTCTTACAGTTAGTCTCGTGGTAATTGTAATCTTAGCTCGGGGCAAATGCGGTCTTTCTACGTGCAGCACTCGCTATCTTGTGGCCATGACAATGTCAGATCTACTGTTCATTCTTTTTTATATCATCCTTCACCGATTTCGACAGTATTATTATCCACTGTGTTTCCTGCAAATCACTCCTGTTTGTGGTGTTATCTATGCCCTCAACCGCTTGAACATTGATTGTTCTGCATGGTTCACCATTGCTTTTTCCTTTGATCGATTTATCGCCATTTCTTTACATGAGATGAAAACTAAGTATTGCACAGGGAAAACTGCAACCAGGGTTCTAGCAACAATCTGCATCTTCTTTTGTTTAAAGAATATTCCCAACTCCTTTGTGTATTACCCTGGAAAGATTATCAACAATGTTCCATGGTACTGTTATACCAGGTTTAGTTATTATGCTGACCTTCGGTGGATAGGTTTTAGATATTTTGAGACTTTTTTAACACCAATGTTCCCATTCACTTTTATTGTCTTTATCAACATTCTGACTGTCAGACATATCTTCGAGGCCATTAAGGTGCGGAAGGAACTGAGAGGTCAGAGAAAAACAGAGAATGATCCAGAGGTAGAGAGCAGGAAGAATTCTGTGATTTTGCTCTTTGCCATATCTGCCAGCTTCATACTTCTCTGGTTGTTGCATATTTTATATTTATTTAATGCTGGTTATTCCTTGGATTATGTTTCTTTTGGTCTCTTTGTTCAGATTGGATATATGCTGAGGAACTTAAGTTGCTGCACAAATGCCCTTATTTATGTGGTGACACAGAAACATTTCAGAGACCAGTTAAAGTACGCCATGACATATCCAGTCAGAACAATAATTCAATTGGTGAATCAATCCAAGAAACTGAGAGCAAACATTAGGTGCAGCAGATAATGGAACGAGGAGTCCACGTGAGGAATGGACCGAAAGGAGAAGGAGGAGCAGCAACATGATAACACTCCTTTCCTCATAGGCAAGGAATGTCTCCATCTGAGGGGCAAAGTGACAGAGACTGGAGGTGTAAAGCCAGTGTAAAGTGCTGTTAGTAATCAGCAACAATTAGTAGGAAGTGGGACAACACAAGCAAACCCAAAAGAGGAATTAAATATACACAAAAGCGACATTTATCCCAAGTAATCCGTTCTCAGTGAGTGAATTGGGTAGAAAAATAAATGATATGGAGGAAGGTGTAATCGTTCACTGCAGGCCAGAGAGGAAATGCAACGACAGGCTCCTGTCCACTCTTCCTCACTGAATACTCTGACCCATACATCTGGGCAAATGAAAACACACGAGAAGTTTCCTGTCAGAAAGAGGAAAGAACATACTGTAAGGATTCTGTGTCTTTTGATTGCACCTTAATTTTCAACAATAATTGACTGTTTCCATTCATTTCATTGCTTCGATTACTGGCAATCACAAATTAAGATTTTCACATTGATCAGTAGGAAACCATAAAAATAAAGGGAATTTGATCAGTTTGAAAATACATTTCGCTTTCATTCCAAGACAATACAATGCAAAGCAGGAGTAGACAAAGGCAGACTGGATGAAACTGTTTACCTGCTGCATTCACTCACACCTCCTCCCTCCCTTCCTCCCCACTGTGATCCCACTGAGATGACTCTGGCTGTGCTCCATCCCTGGGGGCGGGGGTATGCCCTAGGTGGAGGGAGCTGAGAGCTGACTGAATGAGCTGGGAATTGAGCAGTGAGGGGGCTTTGAGTGTGAGACTTGGGGATATTTCAAACAGGTTCTGGCAGCCATTGTCTCTTTCACTGTGTGCACTGAGCAGGGGGTGAGTACCGGTGTGTTTCTGTCTGTTTCTGAGTGACTGTGAGTGTGGGGAGTGTTGAACCTCAGTCCCAGTTTTGATCCTTTAACTTCACCCCCTTCCTGAACCAATCCCTCCTAAAGCAAACCCCTGGAGCAGAGTCTGTTCCAAATGGAGAGAGTGAGAGAGCTCGGGCCAACTGATATGGTGAATACCACCTCTTTAATGTGGCCATATCTTTCCTTATCACCTGTTTTATCTCTCTGATTTTTCCTCTTTCTTCTCTCTCAGTCTTTCGCTTTGTCTCTATCTCTCACTCTCTGTCTATATCACTCTACATCTCCCTCTCCCTCTCAACCTTTCTCTCTCACACTATCTTTCTTTCTCTCTCTCTCTCTTACTGACAGCCTCTTCTTTTGTATTTTTCTCTCCTGCCTCTTCTTTCTACCTTTATCTATGTTCTTTCTCACTCTTTTGCTCTTTCTTCTTCTCTCATTTTCCCTCTATCTTTCCTTCTCT
>NW_025214285.1:18507-22028 GCF_004010195.1 Chiloscyllium plagiosum | reverse complement strand
TCACTTGCCCTGCCTTATTTCCCAAGAGAAGTTCAAGTTGTGATCCGTCTCTAGTGGGAACATTTATATACTGATAAAGACAATTTTCTTGCAATTGAACAAATTCTTCACCATCAAATACTTTAATACCATGGCAGTCTGAGTCAATGTTTGGAAAATTAAAATCCCCTGCTATTGCAACCTCATTATTCTTACGTACATTTGAGATCTCTCGACATATCTGCTTCTCAATTGCCGTCTGACTATTGGAGAGTCAATAGTGAAATCCCATTAAGGTGATCATCCCTTTCTTATTTCTAATTTGAACCCATACATTTTCACTAAATGATCCCTCAGAAATATCTTCCCTAATTACAGGAGTAATATTTTCCTTAATCAAAAATGCCAGTCCTTCCCCTGCCTTGCCTCTTTCTGTCCTCCTGTACCATCTAAAACCCAGAACACTGAGCTGCCAGACTTTTCCAGTCCTCAGCCATGTTTCTGTAATAGCGATGACATCCCAGGCCCATGTTCCTTTACAGGCCCTGAGTTCATCGGCCTTATCCCTGAGACCTCTTGCATTGAAATAAATGCAGTTTAAGTGTTCAGTGTTCCTTTGTTCTCTGACTTGTTCTTGACTGTCCTTTCGAAAGAGCGTGCTGTTTTCTGATTCAGAACCATTGTCAGCTTTCTTTCTATTTTCAATGTTGTTTAGAAAGCCCCCGCCCCACCCCTCTCAAATCTTACAATCTCCTGAAATAGAGCGAGCAAATCTCCTCACCAGGATATTGGTCTAATTCAGGTGAAACCCATCCTTTTAAACAGGTCTTTTCTGTCCCAGAAGAGATCCCAATGTTCCAAGAAAGTGACTCCCTGCACATTGCAGCACCTCGTCAACCATTGATTTATCTGCCCTGTCCTTTTATTCCTTCCCTCATTAGAACTTGGCACCAGAAGTAAACCAGAGATTACTATTTTTTTATATTCTTTTTTTTTAACCTTCTACCTAACCAGTTATACTCACTGATTAGATTCGATTCCCTCCAGAGTGGAAGCAGGTCCTTCAGCCCCACAAGTCCATACCGACCCTCAAAGAGTAACCCACCCAGACCCATTTCCCTCTGAGTAATGCACCTAACGTTATAGGCAATTTAGAATGGCCTGGTGGGCGGCACAGTGGTTAGCACTGCTGCCTCACAGCACCAGAGACCCAGGTTCAATTCCCGCCTCAGGAGACTAACTGTGTGTGGAGTTTGCACATTCTCCTCGTGTCTGCGTGAGTTTCCTCTGGGTGCTCTGGTTTCCTCCCACAATCCAAAGATGTGCAGGTCAGGTGAATTGGCCATGCTAAATTGCCCATCGCGTTAGGTGTAGGGGAATGGGTCTGGGTGGGTTACGCTTCGGCGGGTCGGTGTGGACTTGTTGGGCCGAAGGGCCTGTTTCCACACTGTAAGTAATCTAATCTAATCAATATTCAAAATGGAATATCTGCCTGAGAGAGGAATAGCCACAGGAGACTTCGAAACCACCTTCAAACCCTTCCTGAGGCACAGTTATCGATCTGAATGATCTTGCTGAGTAATCACTTCGCTAAATCTATTTGTCATCGCACTCAATATTTCTTACAGACCATCAGTAACATTAATCCAGCAAAGAAGAAGCTCTCAACAGCACATTAAATGTTAATTCAAACTATCTTTCCTTACCCACAGATTTAATATGAAGCATGCAAGGAAAAAATAACAATATAAATATGAAAAAGAAATCAAACACTTAACTGAAAAAAATGACACAACAAGCTCCTCCTCAAATAATCCAACATTCAGCTTTCACTGTCCGGATACACAAACCTCTCCCGAGCCGTCCCTTGACAGGCCTCTCCACAAGCTCCATGTATAAACAATCTGTCCTTCTTCATCTACTTTTTTAACTTGATTGTTTTTTCTCAAAACTCACCCACCACTGACAACAGGCTCACCAGTCTATAGTTCCCTGGCTTTTCCTTACCCCCTTCTTAAATAGTGGCACCATGTTAGGAAGGGACCTTTACCATTCCCACCGTGACTCCCTTGTTAGGTCCACCCTCCCACCAACCCACCCTCCCCTCCTGGCACCTTCCCTGGCCACTGCAAGAAGTGCAAAGCCTGCACTCACACTTCCCCCCTCACCTCCAAAAATGGATCCTTCCAAATCCAGCTGAGATTTACCTGTACTTCCACACACATCATCCACTGTGTCCATTGCTCTTGGTGTGGTCTCCTCTACATTAGGGAGACAGGGCGCCCAGTTGTGGAATATTGCAGAGAACATCTCTGGGATACATGCACTAAACAGCGCCCCCACTCTGTGGCTGAACACTTTAACTCCCCCTCCCACTCTGCCAAGGATATGCAAGCCCTGGGCCTCCTCCACTGTGAAACTCAAGCCACCTGATACCTGGAGGAAGAACGCCTCATCTTCCACCTTGGGACCCTCCAACCCTATGGGATCAATGTAGATTTCACCAGTTTCTTCATTTCACCTCTCCCACTTTATCCCAGATCATCCCCAACAACAGAGAATCAAACAATCATCCTTTGATGTTCAATGGGGTTACCGTTGCTGAATCCTCTCCTGTCAACATCTTGGGGTTACCATTGACCAGAAACTGAATTGTACGAGCGATATAAATACAGTGACAACAGAGCAGGTCAGAGGCTCGGAATACTGCAGTGAATGACTCACCTCCTGATCAAATAATAATTTGATCTGGGTGTGATAACCAGGCACGTTTGTGCACTTTGTATTCAACAGATTTCAGTCTGAAAATTAAACCAAACAAATGGTGGACCTGTATTTATTGGACAATTAAAGTTGACACGGTTAGTATTGAAGAACAATCACTGGACACGAAAGGTTACCTCTGATTTCTCTTCACAGATGCTGCTGAGCTTTTCCAGCAAGTTTTGCTTATGTTTCTGATTTAAAACATCTGCTGACATGTGCTGGATATGGGCGATGAGGGATTCAATGTAAGCCCCATGTGCTGCAGTATTCCATCACCTTTGTAACACCTTCATTAAGGATCTGGTCCAGGGGGCAGAATTACAGGGTGCCTTTCTTGGTCAGTGCATTGAGTGTCGGAGTGTGGCTGCACATGACATTGGTTCGGCCACTTTTGAAATATTATATTCAGTTCTGGTCTCCCTACTATAGGAAAGGTGTTGTTAAAGTTGAAATGTTGCAGAAAAAATTTATAAGGATGTTACTGGGGCTCAAGGGTTTGAGGTATCGGAGGCTGAGGGGTGACCTCATAGAGGTTTGTAAAATCATGAAGGGCATGGAGAGGGTGATTGGCAAGGTCTTTTCTCCAGGGAAGAGGAGTTCAAACTAGAGCGCATCAGTTTCAGTTGAGATGGGAAAATTTAAGAGGACGTAAATGGCAACTTTTCTTGTAGAGAAGTTGGTGCGTGGATGGAATGAGCTGCCAGAGGAAGTGGTGGAGGCTGGTACACTTACAGCATTTGCAAAGGTATCTGGATGGGTATAGGAATAGGAAGGGT
>NW_025214285.1:14160-17543 GCF_004010195.1 Chiloscyllium plagiosum | reverse complement strand
GGAAGTGTGCCAGCGGCCGTGGGTCCTGAGTGCTGTTGGATGACCATCTGGAGTGTGGATGTGCCTGTGGGCCCGAGCCTAACATGGTCAGAGCAAGCCCGGAGTGGGACCATTCGGCCCAACCATTTTGGCAGCGAGCGATTTGGTGAGGCCTGTTTGGCGCAGCCCATTTTGCCGCAGAACCGTTTTGGTGCAGATATACGGTTTCAAGTAGTTTGTAGTTATTATTAAAATAAAATATAACCCATTAAAGTAGATGGAAAGACAAACTGTCATTTCAAAGATAAAAGTATGAGCTGCTGAAACTGTAGAGGGAAGTTTACAAGTGATTAACAAGTGCCTAGAAAATATGTTGGAAACTTGCCAAGGAACGATGCCTAACAACAGAGCACTGAAGACAATGATTAGTTGGACAAGGAAGGAAATTGTTGATTACACAGTAATTCCAAGAAATTTAGAAGAACTTGTAATTCCAGATAGCTTTAAAACATATTCTGTTAATGAATATAATGAAGAACAATTTTTACTATCTTTACAGCATTAGCACCACCTGCAGATTTCTTATATTTGGAAGAAAAAGGAATGTTGCGTTTCTGAAACAATCAAAAAAGTTACATGTTGATGGAACATTCAAAATTTCCACAGCTCTATTTTCACAAGTTTGTATTATTTTAGAGGAAATACATAAAGGTGTGTTCCCATTGTTGTGTGCTTTACTCCCAAATAAGTTACAAACAACAGATGATAATTATTTGAAATGGTTCTGGAAATACAGCCTGAATGCCACCCTGACATTATCAACTCTGACTTTGACCTTGCAAATTTCAAACGTTTACAGCAGCATTTTCCTTCTGCAGAAATCTGGGAAAGTTTTTTTCACCTGGCTGAAAATATGAGAAAACATCTTGCCAGTTTGGGACACTTCAGTATAACATTGACTTGGAGTTTTCTTTGAGAGCCAAAATGATAATTGGTCTTGCATTTATTCCGAATGAAAACATTGAACATTTGGCTGATGCGCTTTCTTTTGAACTGCAGCCGCTGCTGGGCTGGTTCGAGGATATCTATGTAGGGAGAAGATTACGCAGAGGAAATGGGAGGCGTACACCGCTTTTTCCAGTTGGAATGTGGAATTTATATGAAAGGACTTTAAGCAATGTGGACAGATCAAACAATCATGCAGAATCTGCCCACAGGACACTACAATGTGAACTTGGAGTGAAACATCCAGTTATTAGGAAATTTATTGGCAGTTTACGAAAAGTTCAGAGAGGAAGGGACATTTATTATGAGCATCTTGTAGCAGGGCATGATATTCCATTGAAATTAAAGAAATTCAGGGAAGCAGATGCTAGAATACAAACACTTATAAGAAAATTTAGTGAGAGAAATAATGTTGAGTATTTACGAGGGATTGCCGATAATTTGGAATAAAGGTCATATTTTAGATTTTTTGTAATTAACTTATTTCTTTTATTTCTTTTACTTTTTAACATTTTTACTAAAGAGAATAACATTATTTTTGTTTTTATTGCTTTCATTAATGCTTTAACTAAGCCTGAAAAGGAATAAATATGAGCTGCGCTGAAATAGTTCTGCTCCTAAATGGGTCTGTGGCAAATGGGCTGCACCAAACAGGCCGCGCCAAATCGCTCGGTGCCAAAATGGCTGCGCCGAGTGGTCCTAAACCTGAGCAAGTCCGAAGTGTCAATGGGGGAGACACGCCCCACCCCTACCCCCAACATCTGCAGCATCGAGAGCAGGGAGATGGAGGTTTCCCAAACAGCGGGCCCAAGCAAAGGGGATCGAGCCTTCACAGGGAGTGCACTTCAGAAACATTGGGCAACTTTTACTGTTATTCCTTCATTGTTCCACTTAACACTATGAAGGACTGCAATGTTAACATTTAACTTTATTTCTTGATTTTTCTACTTATACTAAGAAACACAGTCATGCTTTCCCTCTAACTTAGTTGTTGTATTACTACACGTACCGTGTTTGATGACATTGTGCACATTTCACTGTACTCCTGTACCCCTGTACTTGAGAATATGTAACAATAAAGTTTCCATCTGAATCTAAATACCAAACACCTTCTTCACTCCCCTGTCCACCCATGACTCCATTTTCAAACATCTATGAACCAGCACTTCAAGGTCTCTTTGTTTAGTAACACTCCCCAGGACTTTACCATTAAGTGCATGTGTCCCACCCTGAGTTGCCTTCCCAAAATGCAGCAGCTCACATTTATCTAAATTAAACTCCATCGGCCACTCCTCAGCCCAGTAACCCATCTGATCAAGGTCCCGTGGTACTCTGTGGGAATTTTTGCTGTTCACTACATATCCAATTTTGGTGTTGTGGGATATAGGTAAAGTAGTGTTACTTCTGCAATTACAATTACTTATACAAAGTAAATGAACTCACACCAGTGTGTAATTGTTTCAGCCAAGAGCTGAGTCAACAAGAATGGAAACTATGTGGAGGAAATACATAATTGTTTTTGTATTAGCTAAAATTGTATGCAAGAATGAAACGTGACAGCAAAACAGTGGTAGATATTACAGGCAAATAGATAAGATGCTGTGAGGGGAGAAAGTTAAGCTAGGTACGCCTGTACAAACAGTAGGTATGAACATCTGTTTCCCACTTTTACAGAAACACAGGAACAAACCCCGATTAAAAGGCTCATAAGGATCAGTATAGTAGGGGAAGGTACAGATGGAGGGAGTCGATAATGGTGAAGAAAGAATATGCCTAACAATGACCCACAGTGGGATGAGGTCAAACGGTCTTGTGAGGCCAGAAATAAGCATTTTGTCACAGACAAGGGCGGATAAGGCAAGAGATAAACAGGAGTAATGGGGCTGGTCTTAGGGAAGAGGGAGATGTAAACAGGGGAGGAGCAATGAAAAACAAAAGAAACCAAATTATATAAATATCATGTATTAATTGAATTTAGTGTGTGTGTCCCTTGCCTTGGAGACAATGGACATCACACCCTCTTGCAAGAGTAAAATAAAGGACACTACTGATTCAGATTTTGTCTTGGACTGCAATTATTGAAGTGGGTGAGCTTTGTTTCTCACAATTGGGGGCTGTCTGGGATGTTGTTCTATCGCCGGGGGTAGTGGCTGGCCCTGGACACTGGGATGACGCGTCCCGTTTTCAATTGAGGAGTGGTCTCGTGTCCTGGTTTGGTCCGCTCCCTTGGGCGACTGGTACGGATCCCACAAGAAGGACATCTGAATCAGACAGTGATAGGAGGTCGATGGAAAATACGGCGAAAAGGGGCCAGGCTACTCTGTGCACAGACCAAGGTAAGAAACCTGACTTTTAAGTATTGCCTTGGTGGCCGGGAAAAGGGGTATTTACTCGCTGAG
>NW_025214285.1:12969-14095 GCF_004010195.1 Chiloscyllium plagiosum | reverse complement strand
TGTTGCGGAAATGGACAAGCAATACTTGTACAAGGGCAAAAGATAAAAAGAAAATGATTAAATATCATTGTTTAGTATGGACCAAAGAACCAATCCTTCGCCCGGCTGTCTTCTGGCTAAAGTATGGTTCGAACGAGGATTGGATATGTCAGTATTTAGGTTTGTATGTGAATAAAAAACAACCTTTTAGTCAAGAGGAGGCGGACTATGCGTCCTGTTGGAAGGGCAGGTTGGGAATGATGGGAGTAAAGACAAGGGATTCCCCCTCTGCCCCACCCAGTCCCTGGGATCCTCTTGGCTGTTTGCCACCCCCCCCCCCCATACCATAAAATCAGGTTAGGTGAAAATGGGGAGGAGGAGAGACAGACAGACAGGGACTGGGAGCGGATGACTCACAAGAGGAGGACAAAGGGGGGGTGGACGGGGATGTTGTTGTTCCTGACCCTCAATCCTCAGCAAAAGAAAGGAAAGCTACAGTAGATGTAGAGGAGGCCTCTGGAGGATCTAGATCAAAGCCTAAGGGGGAAAAACAAAAAAAAAGGGAAGAACGTAACAACTTATCCCCTTCGGGAGGTACCAATAGGGGACAAAGAGATTGGGTTTGTAAGTGCCCCCCTCACCAGTGGGGAAGTCAGAACATTTAAGAAGAAAATGAAGGTCCTGGTTGAGGATCCGGTGGGGTTGTCTGAACAAATTGATCAATTTTTGGGGCCCAGTCTGTAAACCTGGGCAGAGTTAATGTCTATTTTGAATATACTATTTACTGTGGCAGAAAGGGGACTTATACAAGGAGCAGCCATTAAAATATGGGACAGGGAACACCCGATTGGAGATGGGGATGCTGGACAGGGAGAGGTGAAGTTTCCCCTCAGAGACCCCCAGTGGGAAAATCAAAACCCGGAACATACAGAAGAAATGAGGGAATTGAAAGACCTGATTCTAAAAGGAATAAGAGAGGCAGTTCCGAAGTCACAGAATTTGACTAAAGCCTTTGAAGTTAGACAGGAGAAAGATGAGACTCCCTCAACTTTCTTGCAAAGATTAAGGGACTCAATGCGGAAATACTCTGGAATGAACCCTGAGGACCCAGTGACACAGGGTCTGTTGAAAGTACATTTTGTGACAA
>NW_025214285.1:7960-10187 GCF_004010195.1 Chiloscyllium plagiosum | reverse complement strand
GAGAAATAGCGGTAGTGCATGTAAATGGTCATCAGAAAGGAAATGAACCAGAAGTTAGGGGAAATAGATTAGCCGATGAAGTGGCTAAGGAAGCCGCCCCGAAACCACAAGGAGTGAGGATTCATTCCCTAATACCTACTGTCCCAGGTCCTAGGGAAGCTCCTATATTTACTGAAAGAGAAGGAAAATAATTGAGAGATTTAGGGGCTGCAAAAACAGAGGACGGGCATTAGAGGTTACCTGATGGAAGGGAAATGTTAAACACAATGATGATGCGAGAGATTATGGCCGCCCTACACCAAGGCAGCCATTGGGGAGTATAAGCAATGTGTGATTTAGTTCTTAGGGAATATGGATGGAAAGGAATATATACAATTGCTAAATAAATATGTGAGGGATGTGTAATATGCAGAAAGGTAAATAAGAAAGTCTTGAGAAAACAGACCCTGGGAGGTAGAGACCCAGGATTGAGACCCTTCCAGTGTATACAAGTAGATTATACTGAACTACCCAGGGAAGAAAGACGAAAAAATATGTTGGTCATAGTAGATCATTTATCAGGTTGGGTTGAGGCACACCCCCTGACTACTGCCACTGCGAGTGGGGTGTCTAAAACAATATTGGAGCACATCATTCCCCGATATGGGTTAGTGAACCGTATAGATTCTGACCAAGGAACTCATTTTACCTCTAAATTGTTACAGGGGGTAATGAAAGGGTTGGGAATTTCCTGAGAATTCCATACTCCATGGCACCCGCCATCATCGGGAAGGGTTGAGAGAATGAACCAAACACTCAAACGACAGCTCTCTAAATTGATAATAGAAACAGACTGCCTTGGACCAAATGTTTACCAATCGCTCTCTTGCGAGTACGAACAGCCCCAAGAAAAGATTTGGGACTATCCCCCTATGAAATCTTATTTGGATTACCTTACCTGGGAATGAATGGAGAATTGCCAATTCCCGAAACTAAAGATTTGTTCTTAAAGAAGTAAATACTGGGTTTGTCCTCCTCTTTATCTTTCCTCAGGAAACAGGGTTTATTGGCACAGACTCCACCCCTTGAATTCACCGTCAATCCCATCTGGCCAGGAGACTGGGTTTTAGTAAAATCATGGATAGGGACTAAATTGCAGCCGGACTATGAAGGGCCGGACCAGGCTCATTTGACCGAAATGGCAATAAGGACGGCGGAGAAAGGCTGGACTCACTACACTCAGATCAAAGGGCCAGTGGACTCTCCAGTTGAGGAAGAAGTCTGGACAGCCGAATCAAAGCAAGACCCGCTGAAACTCAGACTAAAGAGACTTTGAGTAACTGATTATACAGTGGCGACACGAGCGCGGGATTATTTCTGTAAGATTGTATATTAACTCTTTTTGTGCTTCAGCATGATGTTTAGAATACGGGGAATGCTTAGAGTTATGATGCTAGCCCTCTTAGTATTGGGATTTTGTCAAATATCATTTTCATACGTTTTATTAATGGTTCCTGAGTCTGATAATCCACAAGGAATAGATGCTGATGCATGCAGCTTAGTAAATTGTGGGGATGTGGATAGTCAGAGACAGTACCGCAGCTCAGAGATACATCTTAAGTCCTATGGGGATTGCCTTGGGGATGGTACTTGGTATAATGGACTCATCACTGTACAACGGGCCCCCTTCTGACCAGCTCGCGATTGTCCCGATAAAAAGTGTAACCCAATCAACTTAACGATAAAGAAAACCACATGGCACAAAGCAATTCTGGGGAGGGGGGGCACCTATGAGATACAATTAAATGAAACATTTGGGATAGAAATGAAAGCAAATGGGAATGATTTCTCAGGCTGTTGTTTTTGAATTAGTATAGGACAGGGAAATTGGGTAGAACTACTGGATAATAAGGTACAACCTTTCACCCCTCCCGATGATCCTAAAGTAGTAAAGATTATCGAGGTAAAGGACTTAAAACAGACCATTGAAATAGAAACTGCATATGGGGATGCAAATGCCTGGGTTGAATGGGTAAAGTATACTGTAAAACATCTGAACAAGAGCAATTGCTATGCATGTGCCTCTGGTAGGCCAGTGGCCCAGGGGGTTCCCTTTCCGCTCGGGTGGAAGCGAGACAGGAAGGGCATGAAATGTATGATAGCCCTGTACCAGGATGAGACTGCATGAAAGATAGGGAATTGTACCTCCCTATCTTTGATGTTCCCTCCCTTGGAGAAGAAAGATGCA
>NW_025214285.1:0-5644 GCF_004010195.1 Chiloscyllium plagiosum | reverse complement strand
ATCATACAGGCAGTGACGGTGTGATTTGAAGGTGGTTAGCATCATACAGGCAGTGACGGTGTGATTTGAAGGTGGTTAGCATCATACAGGCAGTGACGGTGTGATTTGAAGGTGGTTAGCATCATACAGGCAGTGACGGTGTGATTTGAAGGTGGTTAGCATCATACAGGCAGTGACGGTGTGATTTGAAGGTGGTTAGCATCATACAGGCAGTGACGGTGTGATTTGAAGGTGGTTAGCATCATACAGGCAGTGACGGTGTGATTTGAAGGTGATTAACATCATACAGGCAGTGACAGTGTGATTTGAAAGTAATAAACATCATACAGGCAGTGACGGTATGATATGAAGTTAATTTACATGATATAGGCAGTGAAGGTGTGATTTGAAGGTAATTAACATCAGACAGGCAGTGATGGTATGATATGAAGTTAATTTGCGTGGTATAGGCAGTGAAGGTGTGATTTGAAGGTAATTAACATCAGACAGGCAGTGATGGTATGATATGAAGTTAATTTGCGTGGTATAGGCAGTGAAAGTGTGATTTGAAGGTAATTTACATCATACAGGCAGTGACGGTGTGATTTGAAGGTAATTAATATCATACAGGCAGTGATGGTGTGACTCTAAGATAATTAACATCATACAGGCAGTGACGGTGTGACTTGAAGATAATTAACATCATAAAGGCAGTGACGGTGTGATCTGAAGGTAATTAACATCATACAAGCAGTGACGGTGTGATTTGTAGGTAATTAACATCATACAGGCAGTGACGGTGTGATTTGAAGGTAATTAACATCATACAGGCAGTGATGGTGTGATTTGAAGATAATTAACATCATACAGGCAGTGAAGGTGTGATTTGAAAATAATTATCATCATACAGGCAGTGACGGTGTGATTTGAAGATAATTAAAATCATACAGGCCGTGAAGGTGTGATTTGAAGGAAATTAACATCATACAGGCAGTGACGGTGTGATTTGAAAGTAATTAACATCATACAGGTAGTGACCGTGTGATCTGAAGGTAATTAACATCATACAAGCAGTGAAGGTGTGATTTGAAAATAATTAACATCATACAGGCAGTGACGGTGTGATTTGAAGGCAATTAACATCATACAGGCAGTGACGTTGTGATTTGAAGGCAATTAACATCATACAGGCAGTGACGGTGTGATTTGAAGATAATTTACATAGTACAGGCAGTGAAGGTGTGATTTGAAGGTAATTAACATCATACAGGCAGTGATGGTGTGATTTGAAGATAATTTACATAGTACAGGCAGTGATGGTGTGATGCAAAATAATTAACATCATACAGATAGTGACAGTGTGATTAGAAGGTAATTAACATTATAAAAGCAGTGATGTTGTGACTTGATGGTAATTTACATCGTACAAGTAGTAACTGTGTGATTAGAACGTGAATAACGTCATACAGCATTGACAGTGTGTTTTGAAGGTAACTAATATCATACAGGCAGTGACGGTGTGATTTGAAGGTGATTAACATCATACAGGCGGTGATGGTGTGATTTGAAGGTGATTAACATCATACAAGCAGTGACGGTGTGATTTGAAGGTAATTAACATCAGACAAATAGTGATGGTGTGATTTGAAGGTGATTAACATCATACAGGCAGTGATGGGGTGATCTGTAGGTGATTAAGATCATACAGGCGGTGACGGTTTCTTTTGAAGGAATTAACATTATGCAGACAATGACAGCATGATTAGAATGTAATTTAAATCATACAGGCAGTGACGGTGTGATTTGAAAGTGATTAACATCATACAGGCAGTGACGGTATGATATGAAGTTAATTTACATGGTATAGGCAGTGACGGTGTGATTTGAAGGTAATTTACATCATACAGGCAGTGAAGGTGTGATTTGAAAGTAATTAGCATCATACAGGCAGTGACGGTGTGATCTGAAGGTAATTAACATCATACAGGCTGTGAAGGTGTGATTTGAAGGTAATTAACATCATACAGGCAGTGATGGTGTGATTTGAAGCCAATTAACATACAGGCAGTGACAGTGTGATTTGAAAGTAATAAACATCATACAGACAGTGATGGTGTGATTTGAAAGTAATAAACATCATACAGGTGGTGAATGTGTAATTTGAAGGTAATTAACATCATACAGGCAGTGATGGGGTGATCTGTAGGTGATTAACATCATACAGGCGGTGACGGTTTCTTTTGAAGGAATTAACATCATGCAGACAATGACAGCATGATTAGAATGTAATTTAAATCATACAGGCAGTGACGGTGTGATTTGATGGTAATTAACACCATACAGTCAGTGATGGTGTGATTTGAAAGTGATTAACATCATACAGGCAGTGACGGTATGATATGAAGTTAATTTACATAGTATAGGCAGTGAAGGTGTGATTTGAAGGTAATTTACATCATACAGGCAGTGATGGTGTGATTCGAAGGTGATTAACTTCATACAGGCAGTGACGGTGTCTTTTGAAAGTAATTAACATAATGCAGACAATGACAGCATGATTAGAATGTAATGTACATCATACAGTCAGTGACGGTGTGATTTGATGGTAATTAACACCATACAGTCAGTGATGGTGTGATTTAAATAAAGTAACATCATACAGACAGTGAAGGTGTGAATAGAAGGTAATTAACACCATACAGGCAGTGACAGTGTGATTTGAAGATAATTAACATCATACAGGCAGTGATGGTGTGATTTGATGGTAATTAACACCATACAGTCAGTGACGGTGTGATTTGATGGTAATTAACACCATACAGTCAGTGATGGTGTGATTTAAATAAAGTAACATCATACAGACAGTGAAGGTGTGAATAGAAGGTAATTAACACGATACAGGCAGTGACAGTGTGATTTGAAGATAATTAACATCATACAGGCAGTGACGGTGTGATTTGAAAAAATTAACATCATACAGGCAGTGAAGGTGTAATTTGAAGATAATTAACATCATACAGGCAGTGACGGTGTGATTTGAAAATAATTAACATCATACAGGCAGTGAAGGTGTAATTTGAAGATAATTAACATCATACAGGCAGTGATGGTGTGATTTGAAGGTAATTTGCATCATTCAGGCAGTGACCGAGTGATTTGAAGGTGATTAACAGCATACAGGCACTGCTGGTGTGGTTTGAAGATAATTTACATGGTACAGTCAGTGAAGGTGTGATTTGAAGATAATTAACATCACACAGGCAGTGACGGTGTGATTAGATGGTGATTAACATCATGCTTGCAGTGACAGTGTGATCAGAAGGCAATTAACCTAATACTGGCAGTGGAGGTGTGATTCAAAGGTAATAAACATCCTACCACCAGCAACAGTGAGATCTGAAGAAAATTAACATCATAAAGGCACTGACGGTCTGATTTGATGTTAATAGACGTCATACAGAGTGTGAAGGTGAAATTTGATGGTAATTAACATCATACAGGCAGTGAAGGTGTGATTTGGTGGTAATTAACACCATACAGGCAGTGACGGTGTGCTTTGAAGGTAATTAACATCATACAGGCAGTGAAGGTGTGATTTGGTGGTAATTAACACCATACAGGCAGTGATGGTGTGCTTTGAAGGTAATTAACATCATACAGGCAGTGATGGTGTGATTTGAAGGTAATTTGCATCATTCAGGCAGTGACCAAGTGATTTGAAGGTGATTAACAGAATACAGGCAGTGACGGTGTGATTTGAAGATAATTAACATGGTACAGTCAGTGATGGTATGATTTGAAGATTATTAACTTCATACAGGCAGTGAAGGTGTGACTTGAAGATAATTAACATCATACAGGCAGAGACAGTGTGAATTAAATGTAATTAACACCATACAGGCAGTGACGTTGTGAGTTGAAGGCAATTTGCATTGTACAGGCAGTGACGGTGTGATATTGAGGTGATTAACACCATACAGGCAGTGACGGTGTGATTTGAAGGTAATTTACATTGTACAGGCAGTGACGGTTTGATTTGAAAGTAATTAACATCATACAGACTGTGATAGTGTAATGTGAAGATAACTAACACCATACTGTCAGTGACAGCATGATTTGAAGGTAATTAACTTCATACACTCAGTGACAGTGTAACTTGAAGGTAATTAATATCATACAGATAGTAATGGTGTGATTTGAAGGTAACTAACTTTATACAGGAAGAGACAAGTGTGAATTGAATGTAATTAACACCATACAGGCAGTGACGGTGTGATTTGAAGGTAATTTGCATCATTCAGGCAGTGACCAAGTGATTTGAAGGTGATAAACATCATACAGGCAGTGACAGTGTGATTTGAAGGTAATTAACGTCATACAGGCAGAGACAGTGTGATTTGAAGGTGGATTAACATTAATCCAGATACAGGCAGTGATGGTGTGATTTGAAGGTGGATTAACATTAATCCAGTTTCAGGCAGTGATGGTGTGATTTGCAAGTGGATTAACAGTAATCCAGATACAGGCAGTGACAGGGTAAATTGTAGTTGGATGCAGTGATGGTGTGCATCGAAGGGGAATAATATCACAACCCTTGTTTTGTCTTTGACCCTTGAACTTTTACGGATTTTTATGGACTCTTAATTTCTCCTATTGACGTTATTAAGTAATGTTTTAATAAGTTTTAGGTATTTTAAGTTATAATTAATGATTTTAACAGTTTTTAACGGTTTTATTAATAAAAGTATATAGTTTTAGATCACTTAGTTAAAAGGTGGTGGGCAGATTAGGGTGTTAAAAATTAAAGAGCACGCTACACACAAGTGATGAGCGGTTACCGAGTCGGTGAGATTTGGAGGTGCATTAGTATTAATCTATATACAGCTATTGACATTATGATTTAAAGTGGATTAATATTAATCCAGATACAGGCAGTGATGGTGTGATTTGAAGTGGATTAATATTAATCCAGATATAGGCAGTGATGGAGTGATTTGAAGATGGATTTGAGTTATTCCAGATACAGGAAGGGACGGTGTGATTTGAAGGTTGAGTAACATGTATCCAGATACAGGCAGCCATGTTGTGATTTGAAGGTGGATTAACATTCATCCAGATACAGGCAGCTACAGTGTGATTTGAAGGTGAGTTAGCATTAAACCAGATGCAGGCAGTGAGAGTGTGATTTGAACATTAATGCATATACAGGCAGCGAGAGTGTGATTTGAAGGTGATTTGAAGGTGAATTAATATTAATCCGGATACAGCAAGCGACGGTGTAATTCGAAGGTGGATGAAAATTAATCCAGATACATGCCATGCCGGTGTGATTTGAAGGTGGATGAACATTAATGCAGGTACAGGCAGTGCCGGTGTGATTTGGAGGTGGATGAACATTAATGCAGATACAGGCAGTGCCGGTGTGATTTGAAGGCGGACATTAATGCAGATACAGGCAGTGCCGGTGTGATTTGAAGGTGGATGGACATTAATGCAGATACAGGCAGTGCCGGTGTGATTTGAAGGTGGATGAACATTAATGCAGATACAGGCAGTGCTGGTGTGATTAGAAGGCGGATGAACATTAGTGCAGATACAGGCAGTGCCGGTGTGATTTGAAGGCGGATGAACATTAATGCAGAGGCAGTGCCGGTGTGATTTGAAG
>NW_025214284.1:39899-41121 GCF_004010195.1 Chiloscyllium plagiosum | reverse complement strand
TACAATGATATTTCACTAGCCCTATAAGGATATTTAATCACCAGCCTTTGTCAGTTCCTTTTGGCAGTTCATTCCACAAATGCACCACTCTCTGCTTGAAAAATTTGTTCCTTATGTCCCATTTAAATATTTCCCCTCTCACTTTAAACCTATGCCCTCTAGTTGGGTATTCCCCTACCCTGGGGTAAAGACTAACTATTCATCCTATCCATATTCCTCATGGTTTTATAAACCTCGATAAGGTCACCTCTCAGCTTCTGACACTCCAGTGAAAACAGTCCCAGCCTATTCAGCCTATCCTGATACTTCAATCCCTCCAACCTTGGCAACTTGTAAATCTTTCTGAACCCTTTCTTCCTATAACATGGAGACCACAATTGAATGCAGTATTCTAAAAGTGGCTTAACCAATGCCCTGTACAGTCGCAACATGATCTCCCTACTCCTATATTCAATGCACTGACCAGTAAAGGCAAGTGTACCGAATGTTTCTTCACTACTGAAAACAATAAATGCTGGAGATCACAGCGGGTCAGATAGTACCCATGGAGAGACGAGAAGCTATTGTTTTGAGTGCAGGTGACTCTTCATCAGAGTGAAATGAAATGGAGGGGACAGCATTTATGCTATAGTTTGGAGTGGGTGGAGCTGTGTGGTTGTTGAGGGTAGGGTGCTGGTGGAGAAAATATGTTGATAGTTCAGATTAAGTGATTGGAATGTGAGAATGGCAGAACAATAATGAGTATAACTGCCAGACTTGAAAGGACAGTCATTGGGATGGAGGGAAGGGAGGACATGAATGCCTTCTTCCCCATCCTATCTACCTGCGACTCCACTTCCGAGGAACTATGAAACTGCAGTCCAAGAATCCTTTATTCGGCAACACTCTTCAGGACCTTAGTATTAAGTGTGTAAGTTCTGTCCTGACTTAACAAAATGTAACAATTCTCAGGACTCTGGGTAATCCAAGATAGAGGACAGGAGAAAATTGTGGCTGTTAAGTGGTGCTCCTTTTTAGAGATTTTTTTTTCAGTGTTCGAGTTAATTTGCTCAATTTTTGGAGCTGTAGTTACTGTTTTGTCAGCTTAAAACAAGAGACTGAACAGAGACCACGTGGGACGTGAAAGAAATTATTGTTATAGAATATGGTATTGCAAAGTCAACAGCATTTTCATTTTATTTTTTATTGAGAACTGAAAAGGGGAAAAGAGAGTTTAAAATCA
>NW_025214284.1:24799-31874 GCF_004010195.1 Chiloscyllium plagiosum | reverse complement strand
GAGCGAGAGAGAGAGCGCGAGAGAGAGAGCGAGCGCGAGAGATCGAGCGCGAGAGAGAAAGAGAGAGAGCGAGAGAGAGAGATAGCGAGAGAGAGAGAGCGAGGTTGCGAGAGAACGAGAGAGCGTGCGAGAGAGAGAGAGAGCACGGGAGAGAGAGGGCGAGAAAGAGCGAGAGAGAGCGAGCGCGAGAGAGAGAAAGAGAGAGAGTGAGAGAGAGATAGCGAGAGAGTGAGAGCGCGAGAGAGAGCGAGGTTGCGAGAGAGAATGAGAGAGAGTGAGAGAGACCGCGCGTGACAGAGCGCGCGCGAGAGCGCGAGAGAGAGAGAACACGAGAGATAGTGCGAGAGAGAGAGCGCATGAGATAGAGCGCGAGAGAGAGTGAGCGTGAGAGAGCGAGAGAGAGCGAGAACAAGACTGCGAGCGAGAGAGAGAGCGCACGATGGAGAGAGCGCGCGAGAGAAGTTAGCGCAAGAGATCGAGCGCGAGAAAGAGAGAGCGAGAGAGAGATAGCATGAGAGAGAGAGCGCGAGAGAGAGAGCGCGAGAGAGAGAGCGCGAGAGAGAGAGCGAGAACAAGAGTGAGAGCGAGAGAGAGCGCATGAGGGAGAGAGCGCGCGAGAGAAGAAGTGAGCGCAAGAGATCGAGCACGAGAAAGGGAAAGCGAGAGAGAGAGAGATAGCATGAGAGAGAGAGCGCGAGAGAGAGAGCGCGAGAGAGAGAGCGCGGGAGAGAGAGCGCGAGAGAAAGAGCACGTGAGAGAGTGAGCGCGAGAGAGAATGAGCAAGAGAGAGCATGAGCGAGCGCGCGCGAGAGAGAGAGCGAGAGAGAGAGCGAGAGAGAGCGAGAGCGCGCACGCGAGAGAGAGCAAGCGAGCGCACGCGAGAGAGAGTGAGAGCGAGCGCGCGGAGAAAGAGAGCGTGAGAGAGTGAGCATGAGAGAGCAAGCGCGAGAGAGTGCGAGCGCACGAGAGAGAGAGTGAGAGCAAGAGCGAGCGCGCGAGAGAAAGAGAGAGAGAGCCCGAGAGAGAGAGCCCGAGAGAGATAGCATGAGAGAGAGAGCGCGAGAGAGACAGAGCGCGAGAGAGAGCGCGCGAGAGAGAGAGCGCGATATCGAGAGAGAGCGCGAGAGAGAGTGCCCGAGAGAGAGTGCGAGAGAGAGAGCGCGAGAGAGAGTAAGCGCAAGAGAGAGTGAGCGTGAGAGAGCGAGAGAGAGAGCGAGAACGAGAGCGAGAGTGAGAGAGAGAGAGCGCACGAGGGAGAGAGCGCGAGAGAGAAAGAGAGAGAGCGAGAGAGAGAGATAGCACGAGAAAGAGTGCGTGAGAGAGTGAGCGCGAGAGAGAATGAGCGAGACAATGCGTGAGTGAGCGCGCGCGCGAGAGAGCGTGAGAGAGAGCGCGAGAGGGAGAGTGCGAGAGAGAGAGCGCGAGAGAGCGCGAGCACGAGAGAGCAAGCGCGAGAGAGTGCGAGTGCACGAGAGAGAGAGTGAGAGCGAGAGCGAGCGCGCGAGAGCAAGAGCGAGAGAGTGCAAGAGAGAGAGAGAGCAAGAGAGAGCGCGCGAGAGAGAGAGCGTGATATCGAGGGAGAGCGCGAGAGAGAGAGCCCGAGAGAGAGCGCGTGAGAGAGATAGCTTGAGAGAGAGTGCGCGAGAGAGACAGAGCGAGAGAGAGAGCGAGAGAGAGCGAGAGCGCGCACGCGAGAGAGAGCAAGCGAGCGCACGCGAGAGAGAGTGAGAGCGAGCGCGCGGAGAAAGAGAGCGTGAGAGAGTGAGCATGAGAGAGCAAGCGCGAGAGAGTGCGAGCGCACGAGAGAGAGAGTGAGAGCAAGAGCGAGCGCGCGAGAGAAAGAGTGCAAGAGAGTGAGCGCGAGAGAGAGTGAGCGTGAGAGAGAGAGCGCACTAGAGAGAGAGCGTGAGAGAGAGCGCAAGAGAGAGTGCGCGAGAGAGAGCGCGAGAGAGAGAGCGTGAGAGAGAGCGCAAGAGAGAGAGCACGAGAGAGAGCGCGAGAGAAAGAGCGCGAGAGAGAGTGAGCGTGAGAGAGCGAGAGAGAGTGAGAACGAGAGCGAGAGCGAGAGAGAGAGAGATCGCACGAGGGAAAGAGCGCACGAGAGAAGAAGCGAACGCAAGTGATCAAGCGCGAGAGAGAAAGAGAGAGAGAGAGATAGCACTAGAGAGAGCATGAGACAGAGAGAGCGCGAGACATCGAGCGTGAGTGAGCGCGTGAGAGAGTGAGCGCGAGAGAGAATGAGCGAGAGAGAGTGTGAGCGAGCGAGCGCGAGAAAGAGAGTGAGAGAGAGACAGCGAGAGAGAGCGAGAGCGCGCACGCGAGAGAGAGCATGTGAGAGAGAGCGAGAGCACGCGCGGAGAGAGAGAGCGCGAGAGAGAGAGCGCGAGAGAGTGCGAGAGAGCAAGCGCGAGAGAGAGCGAGCGCATGAGAGTGAGAGTGAGAGCACGAGCGGGCGCGCGAGAGCGAGAGAGTGCAAGAGAGTGAGAGCGAGAATGAGAGCGAGCGAGAGGGTGAGAGAAGAGCGCACGTGTGAGAGAGAGAAACAGAGAGAGAGAGAGCGCGAGAGAGAGAGCGTGAGAGAGAGAGCAAGAGAGCAAGAGAGAGCGTGCGAGAGAGAGAGCGCGATATCGAGGGAGAGCGCGAGAGAGAGAGCCCGAGAGAGATAGCATGAGAGAGAGAGCGCGAGAGAGACAGAGCGCGAGAGAGAGCGCGCGAGAGAGAGAGCGCGATATCGAGAGAGAGCGCGAGAGAGAGTGCCCGAGAGAGAGTGCGAGGAGAGCGAGAGAGAGCGCGAGGTTGCAAGAGAATGAGAGAGTGCGCGAGAGAGAGAGCATGGGAGAGAGAGGGCGAGAAAGAGCGAGAGAGAGCGAGCGCGAGAGAGAGAAAGAGAAAGAGTGAGAGAGAGAGAGCACGAGAGAGAGAGAGCAGGAGAGAGAGAGTAAGAGCGTGAGAGAGAGAGAACGAGAGAGAGAGTGAGAGAGAGAGAGAGCACGAGAGAGAGCGAGAGAGAGAATGAGCAAGAGAGAGCATGAGCGAGCGCGCGCGAGAGAGAGAGCGAGAGAGAGCGAGTGCGCGCACGCGAGAGAGAGCAAGCGAGCGCACGCAAGAGAGAGTGAGAGCGATCGCACGGAGAAATAGAGCGTGAGAGAGTGAGCGTGAGAGAGCAAGCGCGAGAGAGTGCGAGCGCACGAGAGAGAGAGTGAGAGCGAGAGCGAGCGCGCGAGAGCAAGAGTGAGAGCGAGCGCGAGAGAAAGAGCGCAAGAGAAAGAGCGCAAGAGAGTGAGCGCGAGAGAGAGTGAGCGTGAGAGAGAGAGAGCGCACGAGAGAGAGAGCGTGAGAGAGCGCAAGAGAGAGAGCGCGAGAGAGAGCGCGAGAGAGTGAGCACAAGAGAGAGCGCGAGAGAAAGAGCGCGTGAGAGAGTGAGCGCGAGAGAGAATGAGCGAGACAGAGCGTGAGTGAGCGCGCGCGCGAGAGAGCGTGAGAGAGAGCGCGAGAGGGAGAGTGCGAGAGAGAGCGCGCGAGAGAGCGCGAGCACGAGAGAGCAAGCGCGAGAGAGTGCGAGTGCACGAGAGAGAGAGTGAGAGCGAGAGCGAGCGCACGAGAGCAAGAGCGAGAGAGTGCAAGAGAGAGAGAGAGCAAGAGAGAGAGAGAGTGAGAGCGAGAGCGAGCGCGCGAGAGCAAGAGCGAGAGAGTGCAAGAGAGAGAGAGCAAGAGAGAGAGCGAGAACGAGAGAGCGAGAGAGAGAGTGCGCGCGAGGGAGAGAGCGCGTGAGAGAGAGAGCGTGAGAGAGAGCGCGCGAGAGAGAGCGCGAGAGAAAGTGCATGAGAGAGAGTGAGCGCGAGAGAGAATGAGTGCGAGAGAGCTAGAGAGAGAGAGAGTGAGCAAGCGCGCGCAAGAGAGAGAGAGCGAGAGTGAGAGAGAGAGCGAGCGCGAGAGATCGAGCGCGAGAGTGAGAAAGAGAGAGAGCGAGAGAGAGGGATAGCACGCCCTCTCTCTCTCTCGCACACACGCGTTCTCTCTCTTTCTCTCTCCCGCGCGCTCTCTCTCTCTCACACTCTCTCTCACACGTGCACGCTCTCTATCTCTCTCACGTGCACTCTCTCTCGCCCGCGCGCGCGCTCGCTCTCGTGCATGTGTGCTTTCTCCCTCTCTCTCGCACGCGCTCTCTCTGTCTCTCTCACGTGCACATGCTCTCTCCCTCTCACTCGCGGGTGCGTGCTCTCTCTCTCTGACGCGCGTGCGCTCGCTCTCAGACGCGCGTGCAAGTGCTCTCACTCCCTCTGTCGTGCACGTGCACGCACTTTATCTCTCTCTCACTCTCTCTCGCCGGCTCTCTCTCTCGCGCGCCCGCTCTCTCTCTTTCCCTTGCTCGCACGCGCTCTCTCTCTCGCTCACGCGCTCTCTTTCTCTATCTCTCGCGCGCTCTCTCTTGCGCACATTGCTCTCTCTCTCTCTCTCGCACATATGCGCGCTCTCTCTGACGCCAACTCGTGCTGCCTCACTCTCTCTCTTTCTCGCGCATGCGTGCTCTCTCCCTCTCTCTCGCACACGCTCTCTCTCTCTCTCTCACGCACTCTCTCTCTCACTCACTCTCTCTCTCTAGCTCGCGCGCATGCTCTCTCTCTCTCGCAGGCGCACGCTCTCTCTCTCTCTCGCACGCGTGCATACTCTCTCTCACAGGCGCGCGCCCTTTCTCTCTCTCTCTTGCGCATGCATGCTTTCTCCCTCTCTCTCGCACGCGCTCTCTCTCACGCGCTCTCTCTCACGCGCGCACTCTCTCTCTCTCGCGTGCGCCCGCTCTCTCTCTCGCACACGCACTCTCTCTCTATCTCTCGCGCATGCGTGCTCTCTACCTCTTTCATGCACGCGCGCTCTCTCTCACGCGCGCTCTCTCTCTCTCCTGCGTGCGTTCTCTCTCTAGCGCGTGCTCTCTCTCTCTCGTTGCCCGTGTCTCACTGCGTGTCTGTCTCGTGGTGCCCCTGTCTCTCTCTCTCTCGCGGGCGCTCTCTCTCTCTCTCGCTCTCACGCATGCACTCTCACTCTCTCTGTCACGCGCGTGCGTGCGCTCTATCTCTCTCTCACTCTCTCTTGCGCTCTCGCTCTTTCTCACGCGCGCGCGCTCTTTTCTCTCTCGCTCTCTCTCTCTCTTGCTCTCTCTCGCTCGCGCTCTTTCTCTCTCTCTCTTGCGCATGCATGCTTTCTCCCTCTCTCTCGCACGCGCTCTCTCTCACGCACTCTCTCTCGCGCGCGCACTCTCTCTCTCGCGTGCGCCCGCTCTCTCTCGCTCGCGCATGCGTGCTCTCTACCTCTTTCATGCACGCGCGCTCTCTCTCACGCGCGCGCTCTCTCTCTCTTGCGTGCGTTCTCTCTCTAGCGCGTGCTCTCTCTCTCACTCTCTCTCTCTTGCTCTCTCTCTCTCGCTCGCGTGCGTGCTCTCTCTCTCCTGCGCGCGTTCTCTCTCTCGCGTGCGCGCGCTCTCTCTCTCTCTCGCACTCTCTCTCTCTCGCCCGCATGCGCTCTCTCTCTCTGACGCCAACTCGCGCTGCCTCTCTCTCTCTATCTCTCGCGCATGCGTTCTCTCTCCCTCTCTCTCGCACGCGCTCTCTCTCTCTCTCACGCGCTCTCTCTCTCGCGCGCGCTCTCTCTCTCGCTCGCTGTCTCTCTCTCTCGCCCGCACACGTGCTCTCTCCCTCTCTCTCGCAGACGCGTGCTCTCTCTCTCTCTTGCACGCATGCGTGCTCTCTCTCTCTCGCGCGCGCTCTCTCTCTCTTGCACGCGCACTCTCTCTCTCTCGCGTGCGCCCGCTGGCACTCTCTCGCACGCGAGCTAGCGCTCTCTCTCTCTCTCGCGTTCTCTTTCTCACACAGGCGCGCGCACTCTCTCTCTTGCGCATGCATGCTTTCTCCCTCTCTCTCGCACGCGCTCTCTCTCTCGCGTACGCGCTCTCGCTCTCACTCCCGGGCGCACGCTCGCTCTCTCTCTCTCTCTCTCGCACGCACTCTCTCTCTCTCTTGCGTGCTCGCTCTCTCTCTCTATCTCGCAGGCAAGTGCTCTCTCTCTCGCACGCGTGCGCTCTCTCTCTGTCTCTCTCTCTCTATCGCGTGCACTCTCTCTCTCTCGCATGCGCGCTCTTTCTCGTGCACGTGCTCTCTCTCGTGCATGCGTGCTTTCCCCGTCTCTCTAGCAGGCGCTATCTCTCTCTCAGGCACGCTCTCTCTCTCATGGGTGTTCTCTCTCTCTCTCTGTCTCGCGTGCGTGCGCTCTTTTTCTTTCTCGCGCTCTCTCTCTCGCGCGCTCTCGCTCTCTCTCTCTCTCGCGGGCGCTCTCTCTCTCTCTCGCTCTCACGCATGCACTCTCACTCTCTCTGTCACGCGCGTGCGTGCGCTCTATCTCTCTCTCACTCTCTCTTGCGCTCTCGCTCTTTCTCACGCGCGCGCGCTCTTTTCTCTCTCGCTCTCTCTCTCTCTTGCTCTCTCTCGCTCGCGCGCGTGCTCTCGCTCTCTCGCGCGTGCGTGCTCTTTCTCTCTCTCTCTCACACGCGCACGTTCTCTCTCTCACTCTCTATCACGTGCGCTATCTCTCTCGCACGTGCTCTCTCTCTCTCGCGTGCGCGCTCTCTCTCTTGCGTGCGCACTCTCTCTCGCGCACATGCATGCTTTCTCCCTCTCTCTCGCACACGCTCTCTCTCTCGCGCACGCGCTCTCTCTCTCTCACTCGCGGGAGCGCGCTCTCTCTCTCTCGCTCGCGCGCGCATGCCCGCTCTTGCGATCTCCCTTGCGTGCACGCGCTCTCTCTCTCTCGCTCACGTGCTCTCTCTCGCGCACGCGCTCTCTCGCGTGCTCTCTCTCGCACGTGTGCACGTGCTCTCTCTCTCGCGCGCGTGCGCTCTCTCTCTCGCGCTCTCTCGCGCATGCGTGCTTTCTCCCTCTCTCTCGCGCGCTCTCTCTCTCTCACGGGTTCTCTCTCTCTCTCTTGTGCTCTCTCTCTCTCGCTCGCGCTCTCACTCTCTCTGTCGCGCACTCTGTATCTCTCCCTCTCTCTCTCGCGCGCTCTCTCTCTCTTGCTCTCTCTCTCG
>NW_025214284.1:0-23274 GCF_004010195.1 Chiloscyllium plagiosum | reverse complement strand
CCTCTCTCTCTCTCGCGCTCTCTCTCTCTCTTGCTCTCTCTCTCGCTTGTGCACGCTCTCTCTCTCTCGCACGCGCCCGCTCTCTCTCTCTCTCTCGCACGCATGCGTGCTCTCTCTATCTCTCGCGCGTGCGCGCTCTCTCTCTCGTGAGCTCTCTCTCTCATTCTCGCGCTCTCTCTCTCGCACACACCCTCGCTCTCTCTCTCTCTCTCTCGCACGCATGCGTGCTCTCTCTATCTCTCGCGCGTGCGCGCTCTCTCTCTCGTGAGCTCTCTCTCTCATTCTCGCGCTCTCTCTCTCGCACACACCCCTCGCTCTCTCTCTCGCTCGTGCATGTTCTCTCTCTCTCTCACGCGGTCTCTCCCTCGTGCTTTCTCGCTCGCGTGTGTGCTCACTCTCTCGCGTGCCTGCGCTCTCTCTCGCGCTCTCTCTCTCACATGCGCATGCTCTCTCTCTCTGTCTCTCTCGCGTGCGCGCACTCTCTCTCTATCCCTCGCGCATGCGTGCTCTCTCCCTCTCTCTCGCACGTGCTCTCTCTCTCGCTCTCTTGCTCACGCGCATTCTCTCTCTCTCTCTCTCTTGCGCGTGCATGCTCTCTCTCGCGTGTGTGCGCTCTCTCTCTTGCGCTCTCTCTCTCTCGCACGCGTGCGCTCTCTCTGTCTTTTTCTCGTGCGTGCTCACTCTGTCTATCTCTCGCGCATGCGTGCTCTATCCCACTCTCTCGCACGCGTTCTCTCTCTCACGCGCACTCCTTCTCGCGATCACTCTCTCGCGTGCGCGTGCTCTCTCTCTCTCGCGCGTTCGCGCGCTCTCTCTCTCTCGCGCGTAAGCGTGCGCTCTCTCTCACTCTCGTGATCTCTTACTCTCGCACGCGCGCGCTCTCTCCTCTCTCACGGGCGCTCTCTCTCTCTTGCACTCTCTCTCACACGCGCGCTCTCACTCTCTCTGTCACGCGTGTGCGTGCGCTCTATCTCTCTCACTCTCTCTTGCGCTCTCTCTCTTTCTCTCGCACGCGCGTTCGCTCTCACGCGTGCGCCCGCTCTCTCTCTCTCCCTCTCTCTCTTGCTCTCTCTCTTGCTCGCGCGCGTGTGCTCTCTCTCTCTCTCACGCGTGCATGCTCTTTTTCTCTCTCTCTCACACACGCACGTTCTCTCTCTCTCTCTCGCGTGCTCACTCTTGCGCTCTCTCTCTCACGCGCGCTCTCTCTCTCGCATGCACGCTCTCTCTCTCTCGCGCTCTCTCTCTCGCACACTCTCTCGCATGCGCGCTCTCTCTCTCTCGCTTTCTCCACCTCTCTCGCACGCGCTCTCTCTCTCTCTCTTGCGCAATCTCTCTCTTTCTCTTTCTCACGGGAGCTCTCTCTCTCTCTCTCACGCTCTCTCTCTCTCACCAGCGCGCTCTCACTCTCTCTGTCGCACGCGTGCGCACGCTCTATCTCTCCCTCACTCTCTCTCGCACACGCTCTCTCTTTCTCGCGCGCGCTCTCTCTCTCTCTCGCTCGCACGCACCCACTTTCTCTCGCGCGCGCCCTCTCTCTCTCTCTCTCGCTCGCGCATGCTCTCTCTCTCGCGCTCTCTCTGTCTCGCTCTCTCTCTCTCTCGCACACGCATGCACTCTCTCTCTCGCATGCGTGCGTGCTCGCTCTCTCGCGTGCTCTCTCTCTCACTCTCGTGCTCTCTCTCTCGCAGAAACCGCTCTCTCTCGCACGCTCTCTCTCTCGTGCTCTCTCGCTCGCGCATGCGTTTTCTCTCTCTCGCCTGCGTGCGTTCTCTCTCGCGCTCTCTCTCTCGCACGCGCGTGCTCTCTCTGTCTCTCTCTCTCGCGCGCACTCTCTCGCTATCTCTCGCGCATGCGTGCTCTCTCCCTCTCTCTTGCACGCGCTCTCTCTCTCTCACGCGCACTCTCTCTCTCTTGCACGTGCTCTCTCTCTCGGTCGCTCTCTCTCTCGTGCACGCGCTCTCTCTCACGCTCTCTCTCTCGCGTGTTCGCGAGCTCTCTCTCTCTCGCGCGCGCAGGGGCTCTCTCTCTCTCGTGCTCTCTCTCTCACATGCACTCTCTCTCTCTCTCGCACACGCGTGCTCTCTCTCTCTCTTGCACGCGTGCGCTCTCTCTCTCTCTCGCTCGCGCGCGCTCTCTCTCTCACTTTCTCTATCTCTCTAGCAAGCGCTCTCTCTCTCTCTCTTGCGCGCTCTCTCTCTCACGGGAGCTCTCTCTCTCACGCTCTCTCTCTCTCATGTGTGTGCTCTCACTCTCTCTGTCGCGCGCGTGCGCATGCTCTATCTCTTCTTCGCACTCTCTCACGCGCTTCTCTCTTTCTCTCTTGCGCGCGCGCTCTCTCTGTCTCTCTCGCTCGCGCACGCTCTCTCTCAGGCTCTCTCTCTCTCTCGCTCTCTCTCTCGCTTGCGCACGCTCTCTCTCTCTTACTCTCTCTCTCTCTCGCTCGTGCACGCTCTCCCTCTCTTGCGCGCGCGTGCTCTCTCTCTCTCTCGCATGGGATCTCTCTCTTGCACGCGCGCTCTCACTCTCTCACGCGCTCTCCTTCTCACGATCACTCTCTAGTGTGCACGTGCTCTCTCTCTTTTGCGTGCGCATGCTCTCTCTCTCTCGCGCGCAAGCGTGTGCTTTCTCTCTCTCGCGATCTCTTACTCTCGCACGCGCGCGCTCTCTCCTCTCTCGCGGGCGCTCTCTCTCTGTCTCGCTCTCTCTCTCTTACGCGCGCACTCTCACTCTCTCTATCAGGCGCGTGTGTGCGCTCTATCTCTCTGTCACTCTCTCTTGCGCTCTCTCTCTTTCTCTTGTGTGCGCGTTCTCTCTCTCACGCGCGCGGCTCTCTTTCTCTCTCGCTCTCTCTCTCTTGCTCTCTCTCTTGCTCGCGCGCGTGCTCTCTCTCTCTCCTGCGTGTGCGTGCTCTTTCTCTCTCTCTTTCTCACACGCGCACGTTCTCTCTCTCACACTCTCTCGCGTGCGCTCTCTCTCGCACGCGCTCTCTCTCTCTCGCGTGCGTGCTCTCTCTCTCTCGCATGCGCTCTCTCTCGCGCGCACGCGCTCTCTCTCTCTGTCTCACTCGCGGGCATGCCCACTCTCTCGATCTCCCTTGCGCGCACCCGCTCTCTCTCTCTCGCTCGCGTGCTCTCTCACTCTCGCGCACGCGCTCTCTCTCTCGCCTGCACGCTCTCTATCTCTCGTGCGCTCTCTCTCTCTATCTCACGAGTGCGCTCTCTCTCTCTCGTGCTCTCTCTCTCTCGCACGCACGCGCTCTCTCTCTCGATCTCTCGCAATTGTGTGCTTTCTCCCTCTCTCTCGCATGCGCTCTCTCTCTCTGTCTCGCGCTCTCTCTCTTGCGCTCTCTCTCTCTCACATGCACGCGTTCTATCTCGCGCATGCGTGCTTTCTCCCTCTCTCTCGCACGCTCTCTCTCTCTCGCGTGCTATCTCACTCTCGTGCGCTCCCTCTCACACGCGTGCGCTCTCTCGCTCACGCTCTCTCTCGCACGCTCTCTCTCTCTGTCTCACGCGCGTGCTCTCTCTCTCTATCTATGTCTCGCGCGTGCGTGCTCTCTCTTTCTCTCACTCTCACGCGCTCTCTCTCTCTCGTGCGCGCTATCTCTCTCACCCTCTCTCTTGCGCGCACGCGTTTTCTCTCTCGCGTGTACGCTCTCTCTTTCTCTCTCACGCGCGTGCGCTCTCTCTCACTCTCACGCGCTGTCTCTCTCGCGCGCACTCGCGCACGCTCTCTCTTTCTCGCACACGTGCACTCTCTCTCGCACGCGTGCTCACTCTCTCGCGTGCATGCGCTCTCTCTCTCGGCATGCGTGCTTTCTCCCTCCCTCGCATGTGCTCTCTCTCTTTCTCACGCACGTGCGCGCGCTCTATCTCTCTCTCTCGCACATGCGTGCTTTCTCCCTCTCTCTCGCACGCGCGTTCTCTCTTTCTCGCACGCGCGCTCTCTGTCTCTCGCGCATGCGTGCTTTCTCCCTCTCTCTCGCATGCACGCTCTCTCTCTCTCTCTCTCGCATGCGTGCTTTCTCCCTCTCTCTCGCACGTGCACTCTCTCTCTCACCCGTGGGTGCTCTCTCTCTCGCTCTATCGCACGCGTGCGCTCTCTCTCTCTCTCTCTCGTGCTCTCTCTCACTCTCGCACGCTTGTGCTCTCTCTCTTTCTTGCGCATGCTCTCTCTCTCAGTCGCGCACGCGTGCTCTCTCTCTCGCGCGTTCTCGCGCTCTCTCCCTCACCCTCGCTCTTGCGCGTGCTCTCACTCTATCTCACACACGCTCTCTCTCTCTCGCACGCGCGCTCTCTCTCTTTCTCACACGCTCTCTCTCTCTTGCATGCGCGCTCTCTCTCTCTCTTGCGCATTCGTGCTTTCTCCCTCACTCTCTTACGTGCTCTCGCTCGCGCTCTCTCTCTCTCGCTCTCTCATGCATGCGTGCTTTCTCCCTCTCTCTCGCACACGCTCTCTCTCTCGCGCTCTCTCTCTCTCTCTCACGCGTGCACTCGCTCTTTCTCTCACGCGCTCTCTCTCACTTGCGGGCTCGCGCTCTCTCTCTCTCGCGCTCTCTCTCTTGCACACTCTCTCTCTCTCGCACGCGCGCGCTTTCTCTCTCTCACGCATGCGGCTTTCTCCCTCTCTCTCGCACGCGCTCTCTCTCTCACGCGCGCTCTCTCTCTATCGCGCACACGCTCTCGCGTGCTCGCTCTCTCTCGTGCACACTCGCGCTCTCTCTCTCTCACGCGCGCTCTCTCTCGCGCGCTCTCTCTCGTGTGCTCTCTCATTCTCTCTCTCGCACGCTCTCTCTCTCTGTCTCACGCGCGTGCTCTCTCTCTCTATCTATGTCTCGCGCGTGCGTGCTCTCGCTTTCTCTCTCTCTCGCCCGCACGCTCTCTATCTCTCGCGCGCTCTCTCTCTCTCTATCTCGCGTGTGCGCTCTTTCTCTCTCTCGCGCTATCTCTCTCGCATGCGCGTGCTCTCTCTCTCTCTCTTTCTCGCGCGCGCTCGCTCTCTCTTTCTCGCGCGCGCTCTCTCTCTCGGTCGCGCACGCGCACTCTCTCTCTCGCGCGTTCTCTCGCTCTCTCCCTCACTCTCACACGTGCGCGTTCTCTCACTCTATCTCACACACGCTCTCTCTCTCTCGCACGTGCGCTCTCTCTCTTTCTCACACGCCCTCTCTCTCTCTCGCGCATGCGTGCTTTCTCCCTCTCTCTCGCATGTGCTCTCGCTCGCGCTCTCTCTCTCTCTCGCTCTCTGTCTCTCGCATGCGCGCGCACTCTCTCTCTCTCGCACGCGCGCGCGCTCTATCTCTCTCTCGCGTGCGCTCTCTCTCTCGCGGGCGCGCGCTCTATCTCTCTTTCTCGCGCATGTGCGCGCGCTCTATCTCTCTCTCTCGCACATGCGTGCTATCTCCCTCTCTCTCACACACGCACTCTCTCTCTCGCACGCGCGCTCTTTCTCTCTCGCGCATGCGTGATTTCTCCCTCACTCTCACACGCGCGCTCTCTCTCTCTCTCGCGCGCTCGCGCTCTCTCTCTCTTGCGCGCGCACTCGCACTCTATCTCGCTGGCACGCGCTCTCTCTCTCTCACGTGCTCTGTCTCACGCGCGTGTGCTCTCACTTTCTTTGTCAGCGCGTGCGTGCGCTCTATCTCTCTCTCACTCTCTCTCCCGCACTCTCTTTCTTTCTCTTGCGTGCACACCCTCTCTCTCTCTCCCTCACGCGCACACGCTCTCTCTCTCGCACACGCGTGCTCTCTCTCTCTGTCTCTCTCTCGCACGCGCGCACTCTCTCTCTATCTCTCGCGCATGCGTGCTCTCTCCCTCTCTCTCGCACCGCTCTCTCTCTCTCACGTGCTCTCTCTCTCTCTCCGCGCGCGCTCTCTGTCTCTCGCATGCATGCATGCTTTCTCCCTCTCTCTCGCACGCGCTCTCTCTCTCTCTCTCGCGCATGCACTCTCTCTCTCTCTCGCTCGCGCATGCGTGCTCTCTCTCTCTATTGCCCGCGCTCTCTCTCTCGCGCGTGCTCGCTCTCTCTCTCTCGCATGTGCGCTCTCTCTGTCGCGCGCGCTCTCTCTCTCTATCTCTCGCGCATGCATGCTATCTCCCACTCTCTCTCTCACGCGCTCTCTCTCACTTGCGCACGTGTGCTCTCTCTCTCGCGCTCTCTCCCTCGTTCGTGCTTGTGCTTTCTCTCTCACGCGTGCACGCGCTCTCTCTCTCCCTCGCGCGCACGCGCTCTCTCTTTCTCTCGCGCGCTCTCTCTCGCACGCACGCACTCTCTCTCTGACACGCTCTCTCTCTCGCTCGCGTGCTCTCTCTCTCACTCGCACGTTCTCTCTCTCTCTCGCGCATGCGTGCTCTCTCTCTATCGCCCGCGCTCTCTCTCTTGCTCGCGCACGCGCACTCTCTCGCTGTCTCTCATTCGCGCGTGTGCTCTCTCTCTCTCGCACCTGCATGTGCTCTCTCTCTCTCTCTCTCTCGCGCATGCGTGCTTTCTCCCTCTCTCTCGCACACGCTCTCTCTCTACCACTCGTGAGCTCTCTCTGCCGCGCATGCGCTCTCACTCTCTCTCACTTGCGCTCTCTCTCTCACTTGCGCTCTCTCTCTCGCGTGCTCTCTCTCTCACGCGCGCTCTCTCTCACTCTCACGCGCTCTCCCTCTCTCTCGCATGCGCGCTCTCTCTCGCACGCGGTCTCTTTCTCAATCGAGGGCTCGCTCTCTCCCTCTGCCGCCCGCGCGCTCTCACTCTCTCTCTCGTGCTCTCTCTCTTGTGCGCTCGCTCTCTCTCTCACTCACGCGCTCTCCCTCTCTCTCGCATGCGCTCTCTCTCTCTCGGGCGCGGTCTCTCTATCTCTCTCTCTCTCTCATTCGAGGGCACGCGCTCTCTCTCTGTCGCGCGCTTGTGCGCGCTCTATCTCTCTCTCACTCTCTCTCGTATGCTCTCTCTCTCGCGTGCGTGCGTGCCCGCTCTCACTCTCTCCCTCACGTGCATGCGCGCGCTCTCTCTCTCTCGCGCGCTCTCTCTCTGGCTCTATATCTCTCTCGCGTACGGGCTCTCTCTCTCCCTCTCTTTCTCTCTCGTGCGCTCGCTCTCTCTCTCTCTCGCGCGCTCTCTGTCTCTATCTCTCGCTCGTGCTCTTTCTCTCTCTCTCACGCGCGCTCTCTCTTTCTCTCTGTCTTGCGAGCGCGCTCTCTCTGTCTTTCTCTCACACACGTTCTGTCTCTCTCTCGCACGCTCTCTCTCTCTCACGCACGCGCGCTCTCTCTGTCTCTCTCCTGCGCGCACTCTCTCTCTGTCTCTATCACTTGCGTCGTCCTCTCTCTCTCTCACACGCGTGCGCGCACCCTCTCTGTCTCCCTTACTCGTGCTCTCTCTCTAACTCGCACTTTCTCACTCGCGTCGCGCTCTCTCTCTCTCGCGCGATCTCTCTCTCGCTCTGTCTCTCTCTCGCGCGCGCACACTCTCTCTATCTCTCGCGCATGCATGCTCTCTCCCTCTCTCACGCACGTGCTCTCTATCCCTCTCTCGCGCGCGCACTATCTCTCTCTCGCTCGTGCACGTGTGCTCTCTCTCCTGCTCTCTCTCGTTCGCGCGTGTGCTCTCTCTCACTCGCACGCGCGCTCTCTATCTTTATCTCTCACTCTCTGTCGCGCGCATGCGTGCGCTCTATCTCTCTCTCACTCTCTCTCGCGCGCGCTCTCTCTCTTGCGCGCCTGCTCTCTCTCTCCCTCGCGCGCACCTGTTCTCTCTCTTGGGCGCGCTCTCTCTCTCATGCGCGCTCACATTCTCTCTTTCTCGCGCGCGCGCTCTCTCTCTCTCACGTGCACTCTCTCTCTTGCGCTCTCTCTGTCGCACATGCGCGCTCTCTCTCTCTCACGTGCACACTCTCTCTCTATCTCTCGCGCATGCATGCTCTCTCCCTCTTTCTCTCTCACGCGCTCTCTCTCTCTCGCTCGCCCACGCGTGCTCTCGCTCTCTCTCTCGCACGCGAGCTCGCTCACACACTCTTTCTCGCGTGTGCGCGCTCTCTCTCTCTATCGCACGCTCTCTCTCTCTCGCTCGCGCATGTGCACTCTCTCTCTCTCTCACGCTCGCACACGCGCGCTCTCGCGTTCTCTCTCTCCCTCGCTGTCTCTCTCTCGTTCGCGCGTGTGCTCTCTCTCACTCGCACGCGCGCGCTCTCTTTCTCGCCCGCGTGCTCTCTCTCTCTCTCGTGCACGTGTGGGCTCTCTCTCTCTCTCCCTCGTGCACACGCGCTCTCTCTCTCTTGCGCGCGGGCTCTCTCTCTCTTGCGCATAGCCAGCTCTCTCTCTCTCTCACGCGCGCTCTCTCTCTCTCTCTGCCACGCGCATGCGCTCTCACTCTCTCTGTCGCGCACGTGCGTGCGCTCTATCTCTCTCTCACTCCCTCTCGCGCGCACTCCCTCTCTTGCGTGCGTGCCCGCTCTCTCTCTCCCTCGGGCGCACGCGCGCTCTCTCTCTTGCGCGCGCTCTCTCTCTCTCTCGCGTGCGCTCTCTCTCTCGCACGCACGCGCTCTCTCTCTGTCTCTCCCGCATCGCTGTCTCTCTCTCTCTCTCGTTCGCGCGTGTTCTCTCTCTCGCACGCGCCGATTTCTCTCACTCTCTCTCGCGCGTGTGCTCTCGCTCTCTCTCTCTCGCGTGCACGCGCTCTCTCTCTTGCGCACGCGCCCGCTCTCTCTCTCTCCCTCATGCGCACGTGCTCTCTCTCTCTCTCTTGCGCACGTGCCCGCGCTCTCTCTCTCTCTCTCACGCGCACGTGCTCTCTCTCTCTCTCTCGTCCTCTGTCTCTCTCGTGCGCTCTCTTTCTCGCGTGCGCGCGCTCTCTCTCTCGCGCGCACGTGCGCTCTCTCTCTCGCACGCGCGCACGCACTCTCTCTGGCTCTCTCACGCATGCGTGCTTTCGCCATCTCGCACGCGCTCTCTCTCTCGCGAACACACTCTCTCTCTCGCGCGTGCTTTCTCTCTCTCTCTCTCTGCCGCACGCACGCGCTCTCACTCTGTCGCACGCGTGCGCGTGCTTGATCTCTCTCTCACTCCCACTCGCGTGCACTCTCTCGCGTGCACGCCCGCTCTCTCTCCGTCGCGCGCACGTGCTCTCTCTCTCTTGCGCGTGCTATCTCTCTCTCTCGTGTGCGTTCTCACTCTCGCACGCGCGCGCCTTCTCTCTATCTCTCTCTCTCTCACGCGCGTCCTCGCTCACTCTCTCGCATGCGCTCTCTCTCTGTTGCGTCGCTGTCAATCTCTCTCGTTCGCGCGTGTGCTCTCTCTCTCTCGCACGCGCAAGTTCTTTCTCTCTTTATCGTACGTGCTCTCACTCTCTCTCTCTCTTGCGTGCACGCACTCTCTCTATTGCGCACGCGCCCGCTCTCTCACTCTCCCTCGCGCGCAGGTGCTCTCTCTCTCTTGCACACGCGCCCGCTCTCTCTCTCTCCCTCTCGCGCACGTGCTCTCTCTCTCTTCGTTGCGCGCGCTCTCTCTCTCTTGCGGGCGCTCGCTCTATGTCTCTCTCTCGCGCGCGTGCGCTCTCTCTCTCTATCTCTCCCTCATGCATGCTCTCTCCCTCTCTCTCGCATGTGCTCTCTCTCACTCTCTCACGCGCGTGCTCTCTCTCTCTCGCTCGCGCACGCGCTCTCTTTCTTGCGCGCGCTCTCTCTCGTGCGTGCTCGCATTCTCTCTCTCTTGCGCGGGCGCACTCTCTCTCGCGATCGCTCTCTCTCTTGCGCTCTCTGTCGCATGCGCACGCTCTCTCTCTCTCACACGTGCACTCTCTCTCTATCTCTCGCACATGCATGCTCCCTCCCTCTCTCTCTTTCGCGCTCTCTCTCTCCCTCGCTGTCTCTCTCTCTCGTTCGCGTGTGCTCTCTGTCTCGCACGCGTGTGTTCTCTCTCTCGCACGCGTGCTCTCTCTCTCTCGCGCGCATGCTCTCTCTCTCTAGGGCTCTCTCTCTCTCTCTCCCTCGTGCACAGGCGCTCTCTCTCGCGCGCAGGCTCTCTCTCTCTTGCATGCGCTCGCACTCTCTCGTGCACTCTCTCTCTTGCGCATGGCCAGCTCTCTCTCTCTCTCTCGCGTGCGTGCTCTCTCTCTTGCGCGCGCGCCTGCGCTCTCTCTCTCTCCCTCACGCACAGGCGCTCTCTCTCTCTCTCGCGCATGCATGCTTTCTCCCTCTCTCTCGCACGTGCTCTCTCTCGCGCGTGCGCTCTTCTCTCTCTCACTCACGGGCGCGCGCTCTCTCTCTCTGCTGCACGCACGCGCTCTCACTCTCTCTCGTGCGCGCTCTCTCTCTTGAGTATGCACCTGCTCTCTCTCCCTCACACGCACGTGCTCTCTCTCTTGCGCGCTCTCTCTCTCGTGCGCGCTTGCATTCTCTCTCTCTCGCGCGCGCACTCTCTCTATCTCTCACGCATGCATGCTCTCTCCCTCTTTCTCTCTCGCGCGCTCTCTCTCTCTCTCGCTCGCGCGCACGTGCTCTCTCTCTCATTCATGCTTGTGCTCTCTCCCTCTCTCTCACAAGCGCGCACGCTCGCACACTCTTTCTCGCGCGTGCGCACTTTCTCTCTATCGCACGCTCTCTCTCTCTCGCGTGCGCTCTCTCTCTCTCTCGTTCGCACACACGCGCTCTCTCTCTCGCGGGCTCTCTCTCTTTCACTCTCTCTCTCCCTTGCTGTCTCTTTCTCTTGTTCGCACGTGTGCTCTCTCTCTCTCTCGCACGTGCGCACTCTCTCTCTCTAGCGCGCGCTCTCTCTCACTCTCTCGCTCTCTCTCTCGCGTGCGCTCTCTCGCGCGCGCTCTCTCTCTCTATCTCTCGCAGATGCATGCTATCTCTCTCTCTCACGCATGCGCTCTCTTGCTCTCTCCCTCGTTCGCGCGTGTGCTCTCTCTCTCTCTCTATCGCACACGCTCTCTCTCTCTCACTCTCACTCTCGCTGTCTCTTTCTCTCGTTCGCGCGTGTGCTCTCTCTCTCTCGCGCGCTCACACTCTCTCTCTCGCGTGCACGCGCTCTCTCTCTTGCGCACGCGCCCGCTCTCTCTCTCTCTCCCTTGCACGCATGTACTCTCTCTCTCTCACGCTCTCTTTCGCACGCGCACGCTCTCTCTGTCTCTCTCTCGCACGCGCTCTCTCTCTTGCTCGCGTGCTCTCTCTCTCTCACTCGCACATTCTCTCTCTCTTGCGCATGCTTGCTCTCTCTCTATTGCACACGCTCTCTCTCTCGCTCGCGCACGCGCGCTCTCTCTCTCTCACTGTCTCTCGTTCACGCTTGTGCTCTCTCTCTCGCACGCACGTGTGCTTTCTCCCTCTCTCTCGCCCGCGCTCTCTCTCTATCACTCGTGGGCTCTCTTTCTGCCGCGCGCGCGCTCTCACTCTCTCTCTCTCGCTCTCTCTCACTTGCGCTCTCTCTCTTGCGTGCTCTCTCTCTCACGCACGCTCTCTCTCTCACACTCACACGCTATCCCTCTCTCTCACACGCGCTCTCTCTCTCGCATGCGGTCTCTCTCTCTCTCATTTGAGGGCTCGCTCTCTCCCTCTGCCGTGCGTGCGCTCTCACTCTCTCTCTCACGCGCTCTCCCTCACGTGCGCTCTCTCTCTCGTGCTCTCTCTCTCGCGCGCTCGCTCTCTCTCTCACTCACGCGCTCTCCCTCTCTCTCGCATGTGCTCTCTCTCTCTTGCGCGCGCTCTCGCTCTCGTGCGCGCTCTCTCTCTCACACTCACACGCTATCCCTCTCTCTCACACGCGCTCTCACTCTCGCATGCGGTCTCTCTCTCTCTCATTTGAGGGCTCGCTCTCTCCCTCTGCCGCGCGTGCGCTCTCACTCTCTCTCTCGCGCACTCTCCCTCACGTGCGCTCTCTCTCTCGTGCTCTCTCTCTCGCGCGCTCGCTCTCTCTCACTCACGCGCTCTCCCTCTCTTTCGCATGTGCTCTCTCTCTCTTGCGCGCGCTCTTTCTCTCGTGCGCGCTCGCGTTCTCTCTCTCTTGTGCGGGCACACTCTCTCTCACGTGCGTTCTCTCACTTGTGCTCTCTCTGTCGCACGTGCGCGCTCTCACTCTCTCACGCGCGCACTCTCTCTCTATCTCTCGTGCATGCATGCTCTCTCCCTCGTTCTCTCTCGCGCGCTCTCCCTCTCTCGCTCGCGCGCACGTGCTCTCTCTCTCATTCGCGCTTGTGCTCTCTCTCTCTCGCTCGCGCATGCCTGCTCTCTCTCTCTCTCTCTCTCATTCGCGTGTGTGCTCTCTCTCACTCGCACGCGCGCTCTCTATCTCTATCTCTCTCTCGCGAGCGCGTGCTCTCTCTCTATCGCACGTGCTCTCTCTCTCACGTGCGCTCTCTCTCTCTCTCGCCGCGCGCGCTCTTTCTCTCGCATGTGCGTGCTCTCTCTCTCTCTCGCCCTCTGTCTCTCTCTCGCTCTCTCTCTCATTCGCGTGTGTGCTCTCTCTCACTCGCATGCGCGCTCTCTATCTCTATTTCTCTCTCGCGAGCGCGTGCTCTCTCTCTATCGCACGTGCTCTCTCTCTCACGTGCGCTCTCTCTCTCTCGCTGCGCGCGCTCTTTCTCTCGCATGTGTGCGCTCTCTCTCTCTCTCTGCCGCACGCACGCACTCTCACTCTCTGTCCCTCGCCCGCGCGCTCTCTCTCTCGCACGCGCTCTCTCACTCCCTCTCTCGCACGCGCTCTCTCTCTGTCTCGCGCGCGTGCTCTCTCTCCCTCTCTCTCTCTCGCGTGCGCGCTCTCGCTTTCTCTCTCTCTCGCGCGTGCTCTCCATCTCTCTCTCGCGCATGCTCTCTCTTTCTATCGCACGCGCTCTCTCTCTTGCGTGCGCTCTCTCATTCTCGCTCACGCGCGCGCTCTCTCTCTCTCTCGCACGCGCGCGCGCTCTCTGTCTCTCGCATGCATGCATGCTTTCTCCCTCTCTCTCGCACGCGCTCTCTCTCTCTCTCTCGCGCATGCACTCTCTCTCTCTCTCGCTCGCGCATGCGTGCTCTCTCTCTCTATTGCCCGCGCTCTCTCTCTCGCGCGTGCTCGCTCTCTCTCTCTCGCATGTGCGCTCTCTCTGTCGCGTCGCTGTCACTCTCTCTCGTTCGCGCGTGTGCTCTCTCTCTCTCGCATGCGCTCTCTCTCTGTTGCGTCGCTGTCACTCTCTCTCGTTCGCGCGTGTGCTCTCTCTCTCTCGCATGCGCTCTCTCTCTGTTGCGTCGCTGTCACTCTCTCTCGTTCGCGCGTGTGCTCTCTCTCTCTCGCATGCGCTCTCTCTCTGTTGCGTCGCTGTCACTCTCTCTCGTTCGCGCGTGTGCTCTCTCTCTCTCGCATGCGCTCTCTCTCTGTTGCGTCGCTGTCACTCTCTCTCGTTCGCGCGTGTGCTCTCTCTCTCTCGCATGCGCTCTCTCTCTGTTGCGTCGCTGTCACTCTCTCTCGTTCGCGCGTGTGCTCTCTCTCTCTCGCATGCGCTCTCTCTCTGTTGCGTCGCTGTCACTCTCTCTCGTTCGCGCGTGTGCTCTCTCTCTCTCGCATGCGCTCTCTCTCTGTTGCGTCGCTGTCACTCTCTCTCGTTCGCGCGTGTGCTCTCTCTCTCTCGCATGCGCTCTCTCTCTGTTGCGTCGCTGTCACTCTCTCTCGTTCGCGCGTGTGCTCTCTCTCTCTCGCATGCGCTCTCTCTCTGTTGCGTCGCTGTCACTCTCTCTCGTTCGCGCGTGTGCTCTCTCTCTCTCGCATGCGCTCTCTCTCTGTTGCGTCGCTGTCACTCTCTCTCGTTCGCGCGTGTGCTCTCTCTCTCTCGCATGCGCTCTCTCTCTGTTGCGTCGCTGTCACTCTCTCTCGTTCGCGCGTGTGCTCTCTCTCTCTCGCATGCGCTCTCTCTCTGTTGCGTCGCTGTCACTCTCTCTCGTTCGCGCGTGTGCTCTCTCTCTCTCGCATGCGCTCTCTCTCTGTTGCGTCGCTGTCACTCTCTCTCGTTCGCGCGTGTGCTCTCTCTCTCTCGCATGCGCTCTCTCTCTGTTGCGTCGCTGTCACTCTCTCTCGTTCGCGCGTGTGCTCTCTCTCTCTCGCATGCGCTCTCTCTCTGTTGCGTCGCTGTCACTCTCTCTCGTTCGCGCGTGTGCTCTCTCTCTCTCGCATGCGCTCTCTCTCTGTTGCGTCGCTGTCACTCTCTCTCGTTCGCGCGTGTGCTCTCTCTCTCTCGCATGCGCTCTCTCTCTGTTGCGTCGCTGTCACTCTCTCTCGTTCGCGCGTGTGCTCTCTCTCTCTCGCATGCGCTCTCTCTCTGTTGCGTCGCTGTCACTCTCTCTCGTTCGCGCGTGTGCTCTCTCTCTCTCGCATGCGCTCTCTCTCTGTTGCGTCGCTGTCACTCTCTCTCGTTCGCGCGTGTGCTCTCTCTCTCTCGCATGCGCTCTCTCTCTGTTGCGTCGCTGTCACTCTCTCTCGTTCGCGCGTGTGCTCTCTCTCTCTCGCATGCGCTCTCTCTCTGTTGCGTCGCTGTCACTCTCTCTCGTTCGCGCGTGTGCTCTCTCTCTCTCGCATGCGCTCTCTCTCTGTTGCGTCGCTGTCACTCTCTCTCGTTCGCGCGTGTGCTCTCTCTCTCTCGCATGCGCTCTCTCTCTGTTGCGTCGCTGTCACTCTCTCTCGTTCGCGCGTGTGCTCTCTCTCTCTCGCATGCGCTCTCTCTCTGTTGCGTCGCTGTCACTCTCTCTCGTTCGCGCGTGTGCTCTCTCTCTCTCGCATGCGCTCTCTCTCTGTTGCGTCGCTGTCACTCTCTCTCGTTCGCGCGTGTGCTCTCTCTCTCTCGCATGCGCTCTCTCTCTGTTGCGTCGCTGTCACTCTCTCTCGTTCGCGCGTGTGCTCTCTCTCTCTCGCATGCGCTCTCTCTCTGTTGCGTCGCTGTCACTCTCTCTCGTTCGCGCGTGTGCTCTCTCTCTCTCGCATGCGCTCTCTCTCTGTTGCGTCGCTGTCACTCTCTCTCGTTCGCGCGTGTGCTCTCTCTCTCTCGCATGCGCTCTCTCTCTGTTGCGTCGCTGTCACTCTCTCTCGTTCGCGCGTGTGCTCTCTCTCTCTCGCATGCGCTCTCTCTCTGTTGCGTCGCTGTCACTCTCTCTCGTTCGCGCGTGTGCTCTCTCTCTCTCGCATGCGCTCTCTCTCTGTTGCGTCGCTGTCACTCTCTCTCGTTCGCGCGTGTGCTCTCTCTCTCTCGCATGCGCTCTCTCTCTGTTGCGTCGCTGTCACTCTCTCTCGTTCGCGCGTGTGCTCTCTCTCTCTCGCATGCGCTCTCTCTCTGTTGCGTCGCTGTCACTCTCTCTCGTTCGCGCGTGTGCTCTCTCTCTCTCGCATGCGCTCTCTCTCTGTTGCGTCGCTGTCACTCTCTCTCGTTCGCGCGTGTGCTCTCTCTCTCTCGCATGCGCTCTCTCTCTGTTGCGTCGCTGTCACTCTCTCTCGTTCGCGCGTGTGCTCTCTCTCTCTCGCATGCGCTCTCTCTCTGTTGCGTCGCTGTCACTCTCTCTCGTTCGCGCGTGTGCTCTCTCTCTCTCGCATGCGCTCTCTCTCTGTTGCGTCGCTGTCACTCTCTCTCGTTCGCGCGTGTGCTCTCTCTCTCTCGCATGCGCTCTCTCTCTGTTGCGTCGCTGTCACTCTCTCTCGTTCGCGCGTGTGCTCTCTCTCTCTCGCATGCGCTCTCTCTCTGTTGCGTCGCTGTCACTCTCTCTCGTTCGCGCGTGTGCTCTCTCTCTCTCGCATGCGCTCTCTCTCTGTTGCGTCGCTGTCACTCTCTCTCGTTCGCGCGTGTGCTCTCTCTCTCTCGCATGCGCTCTCTCTCTGTTGCGTCGCTGTCACTCTCTCTCGTTCGCGCGTGTGCTCTCTCTCTCTCGCATGCGCTCTCTCTCTGTTGCGTCGCTGTCACTCTCTCTCGTTCGCGCGTGTGCTCTCTCTCTCTCGCATGCGCTCTCTCTCTGTTGCGTCGCTGTCACTCTCTCTCGTTCGCGCGTGTGCTCTCTCTCTCTCGCATGCGCTCTCTCTCTGTTGCGTCGCTGTCACTCTCTCTCGTTCGCGCGTGTGCTCTCTCTCACTCGCACGCGCGCTCTCTATCTCTCTCTCTCTCTCGCGCGCGTGCTCTCTCTCTCTATCGCACGCTCTCACTCTGTCGCACGCGTGCGCGTGCTCGATCTCTCTCTCTCACTCCCTCGCGCATGCACTCTCTCTCGCATGCACGCCCGTTCTCTCTCCGTCGCGCGCACGTGCTCTCTCTCTTGCGCGTGCTATCTCTCTCTCTTGTGTGCGCTCTCACTCTCGCACGCGCGCGCCTTCTCTCTGTCTCTCTCTCTCTCACGCGCGCCCTCGCTCTCTCTCTCTCGCGCACGCTCGCTCTCTCTCGTGTGCGCTCTCTCTCTCTCTCTCTCTCTCTCGCGTGCACTCTCTCTCTCTATCTCTCGCGCATGCATGCTCTCTCCCTCTCTCTCGCACATGCTCTCTCTCCCTCTCTCGCGCACGCGCTCTCTCTCTCGCTCGCGCACGCGTGCTCTCTCTCTCACTCTCGCTCTCTCTCTCGTTCGCGCGTGTGCTCTCTCTCACTCGCACGCGCGCTCTCTATCTCTCTCTCTCTCTCGCGCGCGTGCTCTCTCTCTCTATCGCACGCTCTCACTCTGTCGCACGCGTGCGCGTGCTCGATCTCTCTCTCTCACTCCCTCGCGCATGCACTCTCTCTCGCATGCACGCCCGTTCTCTCTCCGTCGCGCGCACGTGCTCTCTCTCTTGCGCGTGCTATCTCTCTCTCTTGTGTGCGCTCTCACTCTCGCACGCGCGCGCCTTCTCTCTGTCTCTCTCTCTCTCACGCGCGCCCTCGCTCTCTCTCTCTCGCGCGTGTGCTCGCTCTCTCTCTCGCATGCGCTCTCTCTGTTGCGTCGCTGTCACTCTCTCTCGTTCGCGCGTGTGCTCTCTCTCTCTCGCATGCGCTCTCTCTCTGTTGCGTCGCTGTCACTCTCTCTCGTTCGCGCGTGTGCTCTCTCTCTCTCGCACGCGCGCTTTCTCTCTCTCTTTATCGTGCGTGCTCTTGCTCTCTCTCTCTTGCGTGCACGCGCTCTCTCTATTGCGCACGCGCCCGCTCTCTCTCTCCCTCGCGCGCACGTGCTCTCTCTCTCTTCGTTGCGCGGGCTCTCTCTCTCTCTTGCGGGCGCTCGCTCTCTCTCACTTGCACGCGCTCGCTCTCTCTCTCTCGCGTGCGCTCTCTCTCTGTCTCTCTCGCGCGCGCGCACTCTCTCTCTATCTCTCGCGCATGCATGCTCTCTCCCTCTCTCTCGCATGTGCTCTCTCTCACTCTCTCACGCGCGTGCTCTCTCTCTCCCTCGCGCGCACACGCTGTCTCTCTTGCGCGCGCTCTCTCTCTCGTGCACGCTCGCATTCTCTCTCTCTTGCGCGGGCGCACTCTCTCTCGCGTGCGCTCTCTCTCTTGCGCTCTCTGTCGCACGCGCGCGCTCTCTCTCTCTCACACGTGCACTCTCTCTCTATCTCTCGCACATGCATGCTCTCTCCCTCTCTCTCTTTTGCGCTCTCTCTCTCCCTCGCTCACACACTCTTTCTCGCGTGTGCGCGCTCTCTCTCTCTATCGCATACTCTCTCTCTCTTGCTCGCTCGCGCACGTGCGCTCTCTCTCTCTCTCACGCTCGCACACGCACGCTCTCGCTCTCGCGCTCTCTCTCACTCCCTCGCTGTCTCTCTCTCGTTCGCGCGTGTGCTCTCTCTCACTCGCACGCGCGCGCTCTCTTTCTCGCCCATGTGCTCTTACTCTCTCGTGCGGCGTGGGCTGTCTCTTTCTCTCTCCCTCGTGCACAGGCGCTCTCTCTCTTGCGCGCGGGCTCTCTCTCTCCTGCGCATAGCCAGCTCTCTCTCTCTCTCACGCACGCGTGCTCTCTCTCTCTTGCACGCGCGCCCGCTCTCTCTCTCTCGCGCATGCGTGCTTTCTCTCTCTCTCTCGCACACGGGCGCGCGCTCTCTCTCTCTGCCGCACGCATGCGCTCTCACTCTCTCTGTCGCGCGCGTGCACGCGCTCTATCTCTCTCTCACTCTCTCTCGCGCGCGCTCTCTCTCTTGAGTACGCGCCTGCTCTCTCTCCCTCGCGCGCACACGCTCTCTCTCTTGCGAGCGCTCTCTCTCGTGTGCGCTCGCACTCTCTCTCTCGTGTGCGCTCTCTCTCTTGCACTCTCTCTGTCTCACGCGCGCGCTCTCTCTCTCTCACGCGCGCACTCTCTCTCTATCTCTCGCGCATGCATGCTCTCTCCCTCTTTCTCACGTGTGTGCGCTCTCTCTCTATCGCACGCTCTCTCTCTCGCGTGCGCTCTCTCTCTCTCTCGCTCGCGCACACGCGCTCTCTCTCTCGCGCGCTCTCTCTCTCACTCTCTCTCTCCCTCGCTGTCTCTCTCTCTCGCACGTGCGCACTCTCTCTCTCGCCCGTGTGCTCTCTCTCTCACGCGCGCATGTGCTCTCTCTTGCGCTCTTTATCTCTCTTGCACGCACTCCTGCTCTCTCCCTCGCGCACAGGCGCTCTCTCTCTCTTGCGCGCGTGCTCTCTCTCTCTCTTGCGCATGGCCTGCTCTCTCTCTCCCACGTGCGCACGCGCTCTCTCTCGTTTGCGCACGCTCTCTCTCACTCTCTCGCTCTCTCTCTCTTGCGTGTGCTCGCTCTCTCTCTCTCTCACGCGTGTGCTCTCTCGCGCACGCTCTCTCCCTATCTCTCACGCATGCATGCTATCTCCCTCTCTCTCGCACGCGCTCTCTCTCTCTCGCTTGCGTATGCGTGCTCTCTCTCTTGCTCTCTCTCTCCCTCGTTCGCACGTGTGCTCTCTCTCTCACTCTCGCGCGCACGCGTGCTCTCTCTCTCTCACTCGCGCACACGCGCTCGCTCTCACTCTCGCTGTCTCCTTCTCTCATTCGCGCGTGTGCTCTCTCTCTCGCGCGCTCACACTCTCTCTCTTGCTCTCTCTTGCGTGCATGCGCTCTCTCTCTTGCGCACGCGCCCGCTCTCTCTCTCCCTCGCGCGCATGCGCTCTCTGTACCTCTCGCGCTCTCTCTTTTGCACACGCGCGCTCTCTCTCTGTCTCTGTCTCGCACGGGCTCTCTCTCTTGCTCGCGTGCTCTCTCTCTCTTGCGCATGCGTGCTCTCTCTCTCTCTCACTGTCTCTCGTTCACGCTTATGCTCTCTCTCGCACGCGCGTGTGCTTTCTCCCTCTCGCTCGCGCGCGCTCTCTATCAATCGTGCGCTTTCTCTCTGCAGCGCGCGCTCTCTCTCTCTCGCGCTCTCTCTCTCACTTGCGCTCTCTCTCTTGCATGCTCTCTCTCTCACGCGCGCTAGCTCTCTCTCTCACTCTCACATGCTCGCGCTCTCTCTCGCACGCGCTCTCTCTCTCGCACGTGGTCTCTCTCTCACTTGCGCTCTCTCTCTTGCGTGCTCTCTCTCTCACGCACGCTAGCTCTCTCACTCTCACATGCTCGCGCTCTCTCTCGCACACGCTCTCTCTCTCGCACGTGGTCTCTCTCTCACTTGCGCTCTCTCTCTTGCGTGCTCTCTTTCTCACGCGCTCTAGCTCTCTCTCTCACTCTCACACGCTCGCCCTCTCTCTCGCACGCGCTCTCTCTCTCGCACGCGGTCTCTCTCTCTCTCATTCGAGGGCTCGCTCTCTCCCTCTGCTGCGCGTGCGCTCTCACTCTCTCTCTCTCGCGGCTCTCCCTCACGTGCGCTCTCTCTCTCATGCTCTCTCGCTCGCTCTCTGTCACTCACGCGCTCTCCCTCTCTCTCGCATGCGCTCTCTCTCTCTCTCGCGCGCGGTCTCTTTCGCTCTTTCTCTCCCTTGCTGTCTCTCTCTCTCTCTTGCACGTGTGCGCGCTCTCTCTCACCCGCGTGCTCTCTCTCTCTCTTGCGCGCGGGCTCTCTCGCTCTCTTGCGCATGGCCAGCTCTCTCTCTCTCTCCCTCGCGTGCACGTGCTCTCTCTCTCTCTTGCACGCGCTCTCTCTCACTCTCTCGCTCTCTCTCTCTCGCGGGTGCTCACTCTCTCTCACGCGCGCGTGCTCTCTCTCTCTCTTGCACACACGCCCGCTCTCTCTCTCGCGCATGCGTGCTTTCTCCCTCTCTCTCGCACGCGGTCGCGTGCTCTCTCTTTCTGCCGCACGCACGCGCTCTCACTCTCTCTGTTGCGCGCGTGCGCGCGCTCTATCTCTCTCTCACTCTCTCTCGCGCACGCTCTCTCTCTTGAGTACGCGCCTGCTCTCTCTCCCTCGCGCGCACGCGCTCTCTCTTGCGCGCTCTCTCTTGCGCTCTCTGTCTCACGCGCGCACTCTCTCTCTATCTCTCGCGTATGCATGCTCTCTCCCTCTTTCTCTTTCGCGCTCTCTCTCTCGCTCGCGCACACGTGCTCTCTCTCTCTCATTCACGCTTGTGCTCTCTCTCGCAAGTGCGCGCGCTCGCACACTCTTTCTCACGCGTGCGCGCTCTCTTTCTATCGCACACTCTCTCGCGCGCGCTCTCTCTCTCTCCCTCGCTGTCTCTCTCTCTCGCACGTGCGCGCTCTCACTCTTGCCCGCGTGCTCTCTCTCTCACACGTGCGCGTGCTCTCTCTTGCGATCTTTCTCTCTCTTGCGCGCGCTCCTGCTCTCTCCCTCGCGCACAGGCGCTCGCTCTCTCTCTTGCGCGCGGCCTCTCTCTTGCGCATGGCCAGCTCTCTCTCTCCCTCGTGCGCACGCGCTCTCTCTCTCTTGCGCGCGCTCTCTCTCACTCTCTCGCGTGCGCTCTCTCACGCGTTCTCTATCTCTCGCGCATGCATGCTATCTCCCTCTCTCTCGCACGCGCTCTCTCTCTCTCTTGCTCTCTCTCTCTCATTCGCACGTGTGCTCTCTCTCTCTCTCGCGCGTGCTCTCTCTTTCGCTCTCACTCTCGCTGTCTCCTTCTCTCGTTCGCGCGTGTGCTCTCGCTCTCTCTCTTGCGCACGCGCCCGCGCTCTCTCTCCCTCGCGCGCATGCGCTCTCTCTCTCTCTCTCTTTCGCTCGCACGCGCGCGCTCTCTCTCTGTCTCGCACGGGCTCTCTAGCTTGTTCGCGTGCTCTCTCACTCTCTATCGCATGCGCTCTCTCTCTCTCGCACTCGCATGTGCTTTCTCCCTCTCTCTCGCGCGCTCTCTCTATCAATCGTGGGCTTTCTCTCTGCCGCGCGCGCTCTCTCTCTCGTGCTCTCTCTCTTGCGTGCTCTCTCTCTCACGCGCTCTAGCTCTCTCTCGCACGCGCTCTCTCTCTCGCGGTCTCTCTCTCTCTCTCATTCGAGGGCTCGCTCTCTCCCACTGCTGCGCGTGCGCTCTCAATCTCCCTCACGTGCGCTCTCTCTCTCATGCTCTCTCTCGCGCGCTCGGTCTTTCTCTCACTCGCGCTCTCCCTCTCTCTCGCATGCGCTCTCTCTCTCTCTCTCTCTCGCACGCGTGCGCGCTCTCTCGCCCGCGTGCTCTCTCTGTCTCAAGCACGCGCTCTCGCTTTCTCTTGTGCGCGCTCTCTCTCTCTCGCGCTCGCTCACTCTCACGCGCTCTCTGTCTTGCGCACTCGCTCTTTCTCTCGCATGCAGACGCGCGCTCTCTCTCGCTCATGCGCACGCTCTCATGCAGCGCTCTCACTCACAGTCTCTCTCGCCGGGCGCTCTCACTCACTTTCTCTCTCTCAGCATGCTTTCTTTCTCGCGCTTGCTCTCTCTCTCTTGCGCGGCACTCTCACTCTCTCGCGCTCTCTGTCTCGCGTGCGTGCTCTCTTTCTCGCACTCTCTGTCATGCGCACGTGCGCTCTTTCTCTCTCACGTGCATGCATTCTCTCTCGCACGCGCTCACTCTGTCTCACGCGTGCTCTCATTCTCTCGTGCTCGCTCTCTCTCGTGCTCGCGCTTTCTCTCTTGCGCACGCGTTTGCTCTCTTTTTCCCTCGCGCTCGCTCCCTCTCTCTCTTGCGCGGCGCTCTCACTTTCTCTCTCTCGCGCGAAGTCGCGCTCTCTGTCTCGTGTGCGTGCTCTCTCGCTCTCTTTCTCTCACTCGTGCGCTCTCTTTCTCACTCGCGCGCACGCTCTAGCGCTCTCACTCACAGTCTCTGTCTCTCTCGCCGGGCGCTCTCACTCACTCTCTCTCGGCATGCTTTCTTTCTCGCGCAGCGCTCTCTCTTGTTCTCTCTGTCTCACGTACGTGCTCTCTCTTGCGCTCGCTCTTTAACTCTCACGTGAACTCGCGCTCTCTCTCTCGCGTGCATGCACTCTCGCTGTCTTGCGCGCTCTCATGCGCACTCTCACACTTTTTCTCTCGCGCGCTCTCTGTCTCGTGCGCGTGCTCTCTCATGCGCGGCGCTCTCTTTCTCTCGTGCATGCTCTCTCTCACGCACTCTCTCTCTCGTGCGCGAACTCGCTCTCTGTCTCGCGCGTGTGCTCTGTCTCTCGCTCGCGTGTTAACTCGCTCTGTCTCGCGCACGCTATCTCTCCCTCCGTCTCTCGCGCGAACTCGCTCTGTCTCTTGTGCATGCTCTTTCGCGCGCTCGCTCTGTCTCACGCGTGCACTTGCTCTCTCACGCGCTCCCTCTCTCTCACGTGCACTCGTGCTCTCTCCCTCGCCCTCCCTCTCGCGCGCGCACTCACGCTCACTCTCTTTCCCGGGCGCGAGAGAGGTGAGAGTGCGTGTGTGCTTGGTAGAGTGTGAGTGAGTGTGTCAGAGTGTAAGCCTGTGAGAGGCTGTGCAAGTGATTGAGTGTGTGTGTGGGTGTGTGAAAATGTATAGTGGAGTGGGGTGACCTGTAGTGTGACACGATCCCAAAGTTCCTATCTAAGGTCACCCACATGGGTACCAAACTTGGCTATCAGCCTCTGCTCAGCCACTCTGCGTTGATGTAGATCCCGAAGTCCGCCTTGGAGGATGGTCAGATATATTCCATTGTTTTCAAAAAGCACGATCCGTACGCAGTCAACCCATTTGACATTTTATACATTCCTACTTTGGAAATTAAACCAATCTGACTCAAGATTCTAACTTCACACCTTTAATGCACTGACAGGAGATAAAACCTTAAGTTACCTCAGGAATGTGACTTGGAATAAGTTCTGTGATTTATATATTAATAAATCGATACCTGCAATCCATTCTAAAAGATGAAAAACCTAACAGCAATCTAGGTGTGTTCAATCTCTCGTAACAGTTGCATGACACTATGATCTTTGGTTATAAATTTTGTGTTATATGATCCTGCCCCACTAACTACCAAATGAAAGAGCAGCACTGTGCAAGCTAGTATTTC
>NW_025214283.1:37281-41115 GCF_004010195.1 Chiloscyllium plagiosum | reverse complement strand
TCAGATACTGCATACTGAGATACTGCACACTGAGATGCTGCACTCTGAGATACTGCACACTGAGATAGAGCACAATGAGACATTGCACACTGAGATAGAACTCACAGAGATACTGCACACTGAGACACATGCACAATGAGACACTGCATACTGAGATACTGCACACTGAGACACTGCACACTGAAATATTGCACACTGAGATACTGCACACTGAGATAAAGCACATGTGAATAGAGGAACTGGAGATAGAGAACATTGAGACATTACACACTGAGAGAGAGCACACTGATTTACTGCACGCTGAGATACTGCACATTGAGATAGTGCACAATGAGACACTGCACATTGAGATACTGCACACGGAGATACTGCACAGTGAGATACTGCACACTGAGATAGAGCACAATGAGACATTGTACACTGAGATAGAACTCACAGAGATACTGCACACTGAGACACATGCACAATGAGACACTGCATACTGAGATACTGCTCACTGAGACACTGCACACTGAGATACTGCTCACTGAGATACTGCACACTGAGATACTGCACACTGAGATACTGCACACTGAGATACTGCACACCGAAATACGGCACACAGAGATCGAGCACAAGGAGATACTGCACACTGAGACACTGCGTACTCAGATACTGCATACTGAGATGCTGCACACTGAGATTAAGCACAAGGAGAAACTGCACACTGAGACACTGCGTACTCAGGTACTGCACACTGAGATAGAGCACACTGAGATACTGCACACTGAGATACTGCACACTGAGATACTGCGTACTCAAATACTGCGTACTGAGATACTGCACAGTGAGATACTGCACACTGAGAGAGAGCACACTGAGTTATTGCATACTGAGATACTGCACACTGAGATACTGCGTACTCAAATACTGCATACTGAGATGCTGCACACTGAGATTGAGCACAAGGAGATACTGCACACTGAGACACTGCGTACTCAGATACTGCATACTGAGATACTGCACACTGTGATAGAGCACATGGAGATAGTGAACACTGAGAAACTGCACATTGAGATACTGCACACTGAGATAGAACACAATGAGACATTGCACACTGAGCTAGAGCACACTGAGACACTGCACACTGACATACTGCACACTGAGATACTGCGCACTGAGATAGAGCACACTGAGACACTGCACATTGAAATACTGCACACTGAGATACTGCACAGTGAGATAGTGCACACTGAGGTAGATCACAATGAGACATTGCACACTGAGATAGAACTCACAGAGATACTGCACGCTGAGACACATGCACACTGAGACACTGCATACTGAGATACTGAACACTGAGATACTGCACACTGAGACAGAGCACACTGAGACACTGCACACTGAAATATTGCACACTGAGTCACTGTACACTGAGATACTGCACACTGAGATACTGCACACGGAGACACTGCATACTGAGATACTGCACACTGAGACAGAGCACACTGAGACACTGCACACTGAAATACGGCACACTGAGACACTGCATACTGAAATACTGCGCACTGAGACACTGCGTACTCAGGTACTGCACACTGAGTAGATCACACTGAGACATTGCACACTGAGATAGAACTCACAGAGATACTGCACACTGAGACACATGCACACTGAGATACTGCACACTGAGACAGAGCACACTGAGACACTGCACACTGAAATATTGCACACTGAGTCACTGCACACTGAGATACCGCACACTGAGATACTGCACACGGAGACACTGCATACTGAAATACTGCACACTGAGACACTGCACACTGAAATATTGCACACTGAGACACTGCACACTGAGATATTGCTCACTGAGACACTGCACACTGAGATACTGCACACTGAGATACTGCACACTGAGATACTGCACACCAAAATACGGCACACAGAGATAGAGCACAAGGAGATACTGCACACTGAGATACTGCGTACTCAGATACTGCATACTGAGATGCTGCACACTGAGATTGAGCACAAGGAGATACTGCACACTGAGACACTGCGTACTCAGATACTGCATACTGAGATGCTGCACACTGAGATTAAGCACAAGGAGATACTGCACACTGAGACACTGCGTACTCAGATACTGCATACTGAGATGCTGCACACTGAGATTAAGCACAAGGAGAAACTGCACACTGAGACACTGCGTACTCAGGTACTGCACACTGAGATAGAGCACACTGAGATACTGCACACTGAGATACTGCACACTGAGATACTGCGTACTCAAATACTGCGTACTGAGATACTGCACAGTGAGATACTGCACACTGTGAGAGAGCACACTGAGATACTGCACACTGAGATACTGCACACTGAGATACTGCACACTGAGACACTGCTTACTGAGATACTGCACCAGTGAGATACTGCACACTGAGACACTGCGTACTCAGATACTGCATACTGAGATACTGCACACTGAGATTGAGCACAAGGAGATACTGCACACTGAGACACTGCGTACTCAGATACTGCATACTGAGATAGAGCACACTGAGATACTGCACACTGAGATACTGCACACTGAGATACTGCGTACTCAGATACTGCGTACTGAGATACTGCACACTGAGATTGAGCACAAGGAGATACTGCACACTGAGACACTGCGTACTCAGATACTGCACACTGAGATACTGCACACTGAGATTGAGCACAAGGAGATACTGCACACTGAGACACTACGTACTCAGATACTGCACACTGAGATACTGCACACTGTGATAGAGCACATGGAGATAGTGAACACTGAGAAACTGCACATTGAGATACTGCACACTGAGATAGAACACAATGAGACATTGCACACTGAGCTAGAGCACACTGAGATACTGCACACTGAGATACTGCACACTGAGACACTGCACACGGAGACACTGCACACTGAGACAGACAACAGTGAGACACTGTATACTGAGACAGAGAACACTGAGACACTGCACACTGAAATATTGCACACTGAGACAGAGAACATTGAGACACTGCACACTGAAATATTGCACCCTGAGTCACTGCACAGTGAGACACTGCATACTGAAATACTGCACACTGAAACACTGCATACTGAAACACTGCACATTGAGATACTGCACACCGAAATACGGCACACTGAGATAGAGCACAAGCAGATACTGCACACTGAGACACTGCGTACTCAGATACTGCGGACTGAGATGCTGCACACTGAGATTGAGCACAAGGAGATACTGCACACTGAGGCACTGCGTACTCAGATACTGCACACTGAGATACTGCACACTGAGATACTGCACACTGAGATAGAGCACATGGGGATAGTCTCATGGAGATAGTGAACATTGAGATACCACACACTGAGACAGACCACACTGAGACATTGCACACTGAGATACTGCACATGGAGACACTGCATACTGAAACACTGCACACTGAGATACTGCACACTGAGATCCTGCACACTGAGATCCTGCACGCTGAGATACTGTACACTGAGATACTGCACACCGAAATACGGCACACTAAGATAGAGCACAAGGAAATACTGCACGCTGAGTTACTGCACACTGAGTCACTGCACACTGAGATACAGCACACTGAGATACTGCACACTGAGATACAGCACACTGAGATACTGCATGCTGAGATACTACACACTGAGATACTGCATGCTGAGATACTACACACTGAGATACTACACACTGAGATACTGCACACCAAAATACGGCACACTGAGATAGAGCACAAGGAGATGCTGCACACTGAGACACTGTGTACTCAGATACTGCATACTGAGATACTGCACACTGAGAT
>NW_025214283.1:31574-37213 GCF_004010195.1 Chiloscyllium plagiosum | reverse complement strand
ACACTGAGATAGAACTCACAGAGATACTGCACACTGAGACACATGCACACTGAGACACTGCATACTGAGATACTGCACACTGAAATATTGCACAATGAGATACTGCACACGGAGACACTGCATACTGAAATACTGCACACTGAAACACTGCACACAGAGATACTGCACACTGAGATACTGCACGCTGAGATACTGCACGCTGAGATACTGTACACTGAGATACTGCACACCGAAATACGGCACACTAAGATAGAGCACAAGGAAATACTGCACACTGAGTTACTGCACACTGAGTCACTGCACACTGAGATACAGCACACTGAGTCACTGCGCACTGAGATACTGCACACTGAGATACTGCATGCTGAGATACTGCACACTGACATACTGCACACTGAGACAGAGCACACTGAGACACTGCACACTGAAATATTGCACACTGAGTCACTGCACACTGAGATACTGCACACTGAGATACTGCATTCTGAAATACTGCACACTGAGTCACTGCACACTGAGATAGAGCACACTGAGATACTGCACAGTGAGATACTGCACACTGAGATAGAGCACAATGTGAGATACTCACACTGCACACTGAAATATTGCACACTGAGTCACTGCACACTGAGATACTGCACACGGAGACACTGCATACTAAAATACTGCACACTGAGATAGAACTCACAGAGATACTGCACACTGAGACACATGCACACTGAGATACTGCACACTGAGACAGAGCACACTGAGACACTGCACACTGAAATATTGCACACTGAGTCACTGCACACTGAGATACTGCACACTGAGATACTGCACATGGAGACACTGCATTCTGAAATACTGCACACTGAGTCACTGCACACGGAGACACTGCATACTGAGACAGAGCACATTGAGACACTGCACACTGAAATATTGCACACTCAGACACTGCACACTGAGATATTGCTCAGTGAGACACTGTACACTGATATACTGCACACTGAGATACTGCACACCGAAATACGGCACACAGAGATAGAGCACAAGCAGATGCTGCACACTGAAACACTGCGTACTCAGATACTGCATACTGAGATGCTGCACACTGAGATTGAGCACAAGGAGATACTGCACACTGAGACACTGCGTACTCAGGTACTGCACACTGAGATAGAGTACACTGAGATACTGCACACTGAGATACTGCACACTGAGATACTGCGTACTCAAATACTGCGTACTGAGATACTGCACAGTGAGATACTGCACACTGAGAGAGAGCACACTGACTTACTGCATGCTGAGATACTGCACATTGAGATAGTGCACACTGAGACACTGCAAATTGAGATACTGCACACTGAGATACTGCACAGTGAGATACTGCACACTGAGATAGAGCACAATGAGACATTGCACACTGAGATAGAACTCACAGAGATACTGCACACTGAGACAAATGCACACTGAGATACTGCACACTGAGACAGAGCACACTGAGACACAGCACACTGAAATATTGCACACTGAGTCACTGCACACTGAGATACTGCACACTGAGATACTGCACACTGAGACACTGCACACGGAGACACTGCATACTGAGACAGAGCACATTGAGACACTGCACACGGAGACACTGTATACTGAGACAGAGCACATTGAGACACTGCACACTGAGATAGTGCTCACTGAGACACTGCACACTGAGATACTACACACCGAAATATGGCACACAGAGATAGAGCACAAGGACATACTGCACACAGAGACACTGCGTACTCAGATACTGCGTACTGAGATGCTGCACACTGAGACTGAGCACAAGGAGATACTGCACACTGATACACTGCTTACTCAGGTACTGCACACTGAGAAAGAGCACACTGAGATACTGCACACTGAGATACTGCATACTCAAATACTGCGTACTGAGTTGCTGCACACTGAGATTGAGCACAAGGAGATACTGCACACTGAGACACTGTGTACTCAGATACTGCATACTGAGATACTGCACACTGTGATAGAGCACATGGAGATAGTGAACACTGAGATACTGCACATTGAGATACTGCACACTGAGATACTGCACACTGTGATAGAGCACACTGAGACACTGCACACTGACATACTGCACATTGAGATACTGCACACTGAGATACTGCGCACTGAGATAGAGCACACTGAGACACTGCACACTGAAATATTGCACACTGAGTCACTGCACACTGAGATACTGCACACAGAGACACTGCATACTAAAATACTGCACACTGAGATAGAACACACTGAGATACTGCACAATGGAGATACTACACACTGAGATACTGCACACTGAGACAGAGCACACTGAGACACTGCACACTGAAATATTGCACACTGAGTCACTGCACACTGAGATACTGCACACAGAGACACTGCACACTGAGATAGAACACACTGAGATACTGCACACTGAGACACTGCACACGGAGACACTGCACACGGAGACACTGCATACTGAAATACTGCACACTGAAACACTGCACACGGAGACACTGCATACTGAGACAGAGAACACTGAGACACTGCGCACTGAAATATTGCACACTGAGACACTGCACACTGAGACACTGCATACTGAAATACTGCACACTGAAACACTGCACACTGAGATACTGCACACTGAGATACTGCACACTGAGATACTGCACACCGAGATACGGCACACTGAGATAGAGCACAAGGAGATACTGCACACTTAGACACTGCGTACTCAGATACTGTGTACTGAGATGCTGCACACTGTGATAGAGCACATGGAGATAGTGAACACTGAGAAACTGCACATTGAGATACTGCACACTGAGATAGAACACAATGAGACATTGCACACTGAGCTAGAGCACACTGAGACACTGCACACTGACATACTGCACACTGAGATACTGCGCACTGAGATAGAGCACACTGAGATACTGCACAATGGAGATACTACACACTGAGATAGAGCACACTGAGACAGAGAACACTGAGACACTGCACACTGAGACACTGCACACTGAGACACTGCATACTGAAACACTGCACATTGAGATACTGCACACCGAAATACGGCACACTGAGATAGAGCACAAGCAGATACTGCACACTTAGACACTGCGTACTCAGATACTGCGGACTGAGATGCTGCACACTGAGATTGAGCACAAGGAGATACTGCACACTGAGGCACTGCGTACTCAGATACTGCACACTGAGATACTGCACACTGAGATACTGCACACTGAGATACTGCACACTGAGACACTGTACACTGAGATAGAGCACATGGGGATAGCCTCATGGAGATAGAGAACATTGAGATACCACACACTGAGAGAGAGCACACTGAGTTACTGCACACTGAGGGAGAGCACACTGAGTTACTGCACACTGAGATACTGCACACTGAGATACTGCACACTGAGACAGAGCACACTGAGATACTGCACACTGAGACAGACCACACTGAGACATTGCACACTGAAATATTACACAATGCGATACTGCACATGGAGACACTGCACACTGAGATTCTGCACACTGCGATACTGCACGCTGAGATACTGTACACTGAGATACTGCACACCGAAATACAGCACACTAAGATAGAGCACAAGGAAATACTGCACGCTGAGTTACTGCACACTGAGTCACTGCACACAGAGATACAGCACACTGAGATACTGCATGCTGAGATACTGTACACTGAGATACTGCACACCGAAATACAGCACACTAAGATAGAGCACAAGGAAATACTGCACGCTGGTTACTGCACAACTCACAGAGATACTGCACACTGAGACACATGCACACTCAGATACTGCATACTGAGATACTGCACACTGAGATGCTGCACTCTGAGATACTGCACACTGAGATAAAGCACATGTGAATAGAGGACCTGGAGATAGAGAACATTGAGACATTACACACTGAGAGAGAGCACACTGATTTACTGCACGCTGAGATACTGCACATTGAGATAGTGCACAATGAGACACTGCACATTGAGATACTGCACACTGAGATAGAGCACAATGAGACATTGCACACTGAGATAGAACTCAGAGAGATACTGCACACTGAGACACATGCACACTGAGACACTGCATACTGAGATACTGCACACTGAGATACTGCACACTGAGACAGAGCACACTGAGACACTGCACACTGAAATATTGCACACTGAGTCACTGCATACTGATATACTGCACACTGAGATACTGCACACCGAAATATGGCACACAGAGATAGAGCACAAGGACATACAGCACACTGAGACACTGCATACTCCGATACTGCATACTGAGATGCTGCACACTGACATTGAGCACAAGGAGATACTGCACACTGAGACACTGCGTACTCAGGTACTGCACACTGAGATAGAGCACACTGAGATATTGCACACTGAGATACTGCACACTGAGATTGAGCACAAGGAGATACTGCACACTGAGACACTGTTTACTCAGATACTGCACACTGTGATAGAGCACATGGAGATCGTGAACACTGTGATACTGCACATTGAGATACTGCACACTGAGATAGAGCACACTGTGATAGAGCACACTGAGTTACTGCATACTGAAATACTGCACACTGAAACACTGCACACCGAAATACGGCACACTGAGATAGAGCACAAGGAAATACTGCACACTTAGACACTGCATACTCAGATACTGCATACTGTGATGCTGCACACTGTGATTGAGCACAAGGAGATACTGCACACTGAGGCACTGCGTACTCAGATACTGCACACTGAGATACTGCACACTGAGATGCTGCACTCTGAGATACTGCACACTAAGATACTGCACACTGAGATAGAGCACATGGGGATAGAACTCATGCAGATAGAGAACATTGAGATACCACACACTGGGAGAGAGCGCTCTGAGTTACTGCACGCTGAGATATTGCACACTGAGAGAGAGCACACTGAGTTACTGCACGCTGAGATATTGCACACTGAGATAGAGCACACTGAGTTACTGCACGCTGAGATATTGCACACTGAGATACTGCACACTGAGATAGAGCACACTGAGATACTGCACACTGAGACGGACCACACTGAGACATTGCACACTGCACATGGAGACACTGCATACTGAAATACTGCACACTGAAACACTGCACACAGAGATACTGTACACTGTGATACTGCACGCTGAGATACTGTACACTGAGATACTGCACACCGAAATACGGCACACTAAGATAGAGCACAAGGAAATACTGCACGCTGAGTTACTGCACACTGAGTCACAGCACACTGAGTCACTGCGCACTGAGTCACTGCGCACTGAGATACTGCACGCTGAGATACTGCATGCTGAGATACTGCACACTGACATACTGCACACTGAGACAGAGCACACTGAGACACTGCACACTGAAATATTGCACACTGAGTCACTGCACACAGAGACACTGCATTCTGAAATATTGCACACTGAGTCACTGCACACTGAGATACTGCACACAGAGACACTGCATTCTGAAATACTGCACACTGAGACACTGCACACGGAGACACTGCATACTGAGACAGAGCACATTGAGACACTGCACACTGAAATATTGCTCAGTGAGACACTGTACAC
>NW_025214283.1:27378-29350 GCF_004010195.1 Chiloscyllium plagiosum | reverse complement strand
CACACTGAGATAGAGCACACTGAGATACTGCACACTGAGATACTGCGTAGTCAAATACTGCGTACTGCACACTGAGACACTGCGTACTCAGATACTGCGTACTGAGATGCTGCACACTGAGATAGAGCACACTGAGATACTGCACACTGAGATACTGCGTAGTCAAATACTGCGTACTGCACACTGAGACACTGCGTACTCAGATACTGCGTACTGAGATGCTGCACACTGAGATAGAGCACACTGAGATACTGCACACTGAGATACTGCGTAGTCAAATACTGCGTACTGCACACTGAGACACTGCGTACTCAGATACTGCGTACTGAGATGCTGCACACTGAGATAGAGCACACTGAGATACTGCACACTGAGATACTGCGTAGTCAAATACTGCGTACTGCACACTGAGACACTGCGTACTCAGATAGAGCACACTGAGATACTGCACACTGAGATACTGCACACTGAGATACTGCGTAGTCAAATACTGCGTACTGCACACTGAGACACTGCGTACTCAGATACTGCGTACTGAGATGCTGCACACAGATTGAGCACAAGGAGATACTGCGCACTGAGACACTGCGTACTCAGATACTTCACATTGAGATACTGCACACTGAGATAGAGTACACTGAGATAGAGCACACTGAGATAGAGCACACTGAGACACTGTACACTGAGATACTGCGCACTGAGATACTGCGCACTGAGATAGAGCACACTGAGACACTGCACAAAGGAGATACTGCACACTGAGATATTGCACACTGAGGTAGAGCACACTGAGATAGAGCACACTGAGATAGACCACACTGAGATAGACCACACTGAGATAGACCACACTGAGATTGTGCACATGGAGATAGAGCACACTCAGACTCTTGCGCACACTGAGATACTGCACACTGAGATACTGCACACTGAGATACTGCACAATGGAGATACTGCACATTGAGATTGCACACACTGAGACAGAACACACTGAGATACCACACACACTGAGATAGAGCACACTGAGATAGTGCACACTGAGACACTGCATACTGAGATAGAGCACACTGAGGGACTGCATACAGAGATAGAGCGCACGGAGATAGAGGTCACAGAGATAGAGTACACTGAGCTACTGCACACAGAGATACTGCATGCTGCGCTAGAGCACACGGAGATACTGCACACTGAGACACTGCACACGCAGATAGGGCACACTGATATACAGTACACAGAGATAGAGTACACAGTGAGAGAGCACATTGAGATACTGTACACTGAGACACTGCACACAGAGATAGACAACACTGAGAAACTGCACAAGGAGATACTGCACGCTGAGACAGTGTCCGCTGAGATAGAGCACACAGAGATAGAGAACACTGAGAAACTGCACAAGGAACCAGAATTGACCAGGGACCTCGAAGTTGAGGAGCCATTGGGAAGTAGTGACCATAATACAATAAGCTTCAATCTACAATTTGAAAGGGAGAGGGTACAATCGGAAGTGACAATATTTCTGTTGAATAAAGGGAACTATGGAGCTATGAGGGAGGAGCTGGCCAAAGTTCAATGGTGCAATACCTTAGCAGGGATGACAGTGGAGGAACAATGGTGGATATTTCTGTGTATAATGCAGAAGATGCAGGATCAGTTGATTCCAAAAAATAAGAAAGATCCCAGGAGGAGGCATGGGTGGCCGTGACTGACGAGGGAAGTTAAGAAACATATACAGTTAAAAGAGAAAAAGTATAACACAGCAAAGATAAGTTGGAAAATGGAGGACTGGGAAGCTTTTAAAGAACAACAGAGGATTACTAAGAAGGAAATACGCAGAGAAAAAAATGAGGTATGAAGGTAAACTGGCCAAAAATATAAAGGAGGATAATAAAAGCTTTTTTAGGTATGTGAAAGGCAAAAAAATGGTTAAGACTAAAATTGGGCCCTTGAAGACAGAAACAGGGGAATATATTAC
>NW_025214283.1:19059-25472 GCF_004010195.1 Chiloscyllium plagiosum | reverse complement strand
TTATGTTGAAAGAGTGGAGCGACTGGGCTTGTATATCCTTGAGTTTAGAAGACTGAGAGGGGATCTGATTGAGAAATATAAGATTATTAAAGGATTGGACACTCTGGAGGCAGGAAACATGTTTACGCTGATGGGGTGAGTGCCGAACCAGAGAACACAGCTTAAAAATACAGGGTAGACCATTTAGGACAGAGGTCAGGAGAAATTTCTTCACCCAGAGAGTGGTGGCTGTGTGGAATGCTCTGCCCCAGAGGGCAGTGGAGGCCCAGTCTCTGGATTCATTTAAGAAAGAGTTAGATAGAGCTCTCAAGGATAGTGGAATCAAGGGTTATGGAGATAAGGCAGGAACAGGATACTGATTAAGGATGATCAGCCATGATCATGTTGAATGGTGGTGCAGGCTCGAAGGGCAGAATGGCCTACTCCTGCACCTATTGTCTATTGAGATACTGCACACAGAGTTACTGCACACGGAGATAGAGCACACAGAGATAGACAACATTGAGATACTGTGCACGGAGATACTGCACACTGAGATAGTGCACACGGAGATAGAGTGCACTGAGATAGACAACACTGAGATACTGCACACTGAGACACTGCACACAGAGATACTGCACACAGAGATACTGCACACAGAGATACTGCACGTGGAGATACTGCACACAGAGAGAGCAAACAAAGATAGACAACACTGATACACTGTGCATGGAGATACTGCGCACTGAGATACTGCACACTGAGACAATGTACGCTGATATAGAGCACACTGAGATACTGCACGTGGAGATAGAGCACACAGAGATAGACAACACTGAGTTAATGTGCATGGCGATACTGCACACGGAGATAGTGCACACGGAGATAGTGCACACGGAGATAGTGCACACGGAGATAGTGCACACGGAGATAGAGCACACTGACACACTGCACACTGAGATAGAGCACACTGAGACTCATACACATTGAGATAGAGCACATGGAGACCCTGCAAACTGAATAGAGCACACTGAGATACCACACACTGAGACAGAGCACACTGAGATACCACACACTGAGACACTGTGCATTCACATACTGCACACTGAGACACCGCACACTCAGATACTGCACAGTGAGACACTCAAATACTGTGCACTGAGATACTGCACATGGAGATAACACATGGAGATAGACCACACAGAGATACTGCACACAGAGATAGAGCACATTGAGATAGAGCACACTAATGTAGAGCACACTGAGATACTGTACAATGAGATAGAGCGCACTGAGATAGAGCGCACGGAGATAGAGCGTGCTGACAAACTGTAAACTGAGATAGAGCACACAGAGATACCACACACTGAGATAGAGCATACTTAGATAGTGCAGACAGAGATACGGCATACTGAGATACTGCACACTGAGATAATGCACTCTGAGATACTGCACACGGAGATACTGCACACGGAGATAGTGCACACGGAGATAGTGCACACGGAGATAGAGCACACTGAGACTCATACACAATGAGGTAGAGTACATGGAGACCCTGCAAACTGAATAGAGCACATTGAGATAGCACACACTGAGACAGAGCACATTGAGATACCACACACGGAGACACTGCGCATTCAGATACTGCACACTGAGACACTCAAATACTGCACACTGAGATACTGCACACGGAGATAACACATGGAGATAGACCACACAGAGATACTGCACACAGAGATAGAGTACATTGAGATAGAGCACACTAATGTAGAGCACACTGAGATAATGCACAATGAGATAGAGCGCACGGAGATAGAGCGCGCTGACATACTGTAAACTGAGATAGAGCACACTGAAACGGAGCTAGACAACATGGAGACCCTGCACACTGAATACAGCGCACTGACATAGCACACACTGAGACAGAGCATACTGAGGTACTGCACACTGCGCATTCAGATACTGCACACTGAGACACTGCACACTTAAATACCACACACTGAGATACTGCCCACTGAGATACTGCACACGCAGATAGGGCACACACTGACATACAGCACACAGAGATAGAGTACACAGTGATAGAGCACACTTAGATACTGCATATTGAGATAGAGCACACTGAAATATTGCACACTGAGACACTGCATGCAGAGATAGAGCACACAGAGATAGAGAACACTGAGATACTGCAGAAGGAGATACTGCATGCAGAGATAGTGCACACGGAGATAGAGCGCACTGCGATACTGCACACTGAGACACTGCAAACTGAGATACTGCACAATGGAGATACTGTGCACTGAGATAGTGCACACTGAGATAGAGCACACTGACATACTGTACACGGAGATAGAGCTCACTGACACTCATACACATGGAGACAGAGCACATGGAGACTCTGCAAACTGAATAGAGCACATTGAGATAGCACACACTGAGACAGAGCACATTCAGATACTGCACACTGAGACACTGCACACTGAAATACTGCACACTGAGACAATGCACACTCAGATACAGCACACTGTCATACAACACACAGACACAGAGTACACGGAGATAGAGCACACTGAGATACTGCACACTGAGACAGAGCACTTGGAGACAGAGCAATTGAGATAGTGCACACTGAGGTTGAGCACACTGAAATACTGCACAATGAGATCCTGCACACTGAGATCCTGCACACTGAGATCCTGCACACTCACACTGAGATCCTGCACACTGAGATCCTGCACACTGAGATCCTGCACACTGAGATCCTGCACACGCAGATAGGGCACACACTAACATACAGCACACAGAGATAGAGTACACAGTGATAGAGCACACTTAGATACTGCACATTGAGATAGAGCACACTGAGATATTGCACACTGAGACACTGCACACTGAGATAGAGCACACTGAGATAATGCACAATGGAGATACTGCACACTGAGATGGAGCACACTGAGATACTGCACAATGGAGATACTGCACAATGGAGATACTGCACACTGAGATAGTGCACACGGAGATACACCACACTGACATACTGTACACTGAGAGAGAGCACACTGAGACTCTTACGCATGGAGCTAGAGCACATGGAGACCCTGCAAACTGAATAGAGCACATTGAGATAGCACACACTGAGATAGAGCACACTGAGATAGTGCAGACAGAGATACTGCATACTGAGATACTGCACACTGAGATACAGCACACTGAGATACAGCACACTGAGATACAGCACACTGAGATACAGCACACTGAGATACTGCACAAGGAGACACAGTGCGATGAGATAGATCACATAGAGAGAGAGAACACTGAGATACTACACAAGGAGATACTGCACACTGAGTTACTGCGCACGGAGATACTGCACACTGAGTGACTGCATACTGAGATAGAGCACACTGACATACTGCACACACTGAGAGAGCACATGGAGATAGACAACACTGAGATACTGTACATGGAGATAGTGTGCACTGAGATACTGCACACTGAGATACTGCACACGGAGATACTGCACACTGAGATACTGCACACGGAGATAGAGCACACGGAGATAGTGCACATGGAGATAGTGCACATGGAGATAGTGCACATGGAGATAGAGCACACTGACACACTGTACACTGAGAGAGAACACACTGAGACTCATACACATGGAGATAGAGCACATGGAGACCCAGCAAACTGAATAGAGCACATTGAGATAGCACACACTGAGACAGAGCACGCTGAGATAACACACACTGAGACACTGTGCATTCACATACTGCACACTGAGACACCGCACACTCAAATGCTGCACACTGAGACAATGCACACTCAAATACGGCACACTGACGTACATCACACAGAGACAGAGTACACAGCGATAGAGCACACTGAGATAATGCACACTTCGATACTGCACATGGAGATAGAGTACACTGAGACACTGCACACTGAGAGACAGCACACAGAGATAGACAACACGGAGATACTGCACAAGGAGACACTGCATAATGAGATACCTCATTCTGAGACACTGCACACTGAGATAGAGCAAACTGAGATACTGCAGAATGGAGATACTGCACACTGAGATAGTGCACACGGAGATAAACCACACTGACATACTGTACACTGAGAGAGAGCACACTGAGACTTTTACACACGGAACTAGAGCACATGGAGACACTGCAAACTGAATAGAGTACACTGAGATAGCACATATTGAGACAGAGCACACTGAGATACCACACACTGAGATAGAGCACACAGAGATAGAGCACACTGAGATAGTGCATACTGATTTAGCACACTGAGATATTGCACTCTGTAATAGAGCACACTGAGATAATGCACTCTGAGATACTGCACACTGAGACAGAGCACACAAAGATAGATCACACTGAGATAATGCACACTGAGATAATGCATTCTGAGATACTGCACACTGAGATAGAGCACACAAAGATAGATCACACTGAAATACTGCACACTGAGACTCTTCACACGGAAGTAGAGCACACAGAGATAGATCACACTGACAAAGAGCACATGGAGACCCTGTAAACCGAATAGAGCACACTGGGATAGCACAGACTGAAACATTGCACATTCAGATACTGCATACTCAGATACTGCACACGGAGATACTGCACACGGAGATACTGCACACGGAGATACTGCACACGGAGATACTGCACACGGAGATACTGCACACGGAGATACTGCACACGGAGATACTGCACACGGAGATACTGCACACGGAGCACACTGAGATACTACACACTGAGATACTACACACTGAGATACTACACACTGAGATACTACACACTGAGATACTACACACTGAGATACTACACACTGAGATACTACACACTGAGATACTACACACTGAGATACTACACACTGAGATACTACACACTGAGATACTACACACTGAGATACTACACACTGAGATACTACACACTGAGATACTACACACTGAGATACTACACACTGAGATACTACACACTGAGATACTACACACTGAGATACTACACACTGAGATACTACACACTGAGATACTACACACTGAGATACTACACACTGAGATACTACACACTGAGATACTACACACTGAGATACTACACACTGAGATACTACACACTGAGATACTACACACTGAGATACTACACACTGAGATACTACACACTGAGATACTACACACTGAGATACTACACACTGAGATACTACACACTGAGATACTACACACTGAGATACTACACACTGAGATACTACACACTGAGATAGAGTACACTGAGATAGAGTACACTGAGATAGAGTACACTGAGATAGAGTACACTGAGATACTGCACACTGCGCATTCAGATACTGCACACTGAGGCACTGCACACTTAAATACTTCACACTGAGACACTGCACACTCAGCTACTGCACATTCAGATACTGCACATTGAGATACTGCGCACGCTGATAGGGCACAGTGACATACGGCACACAGATATAGAGTACACAGTGATAGAGCACACTGAGATACTGCACACTGAGATAGAGCACACTGAGATAGAGCACACTGAGATACTGCATACTGAGACACTGCACACTGAGACAGAGCACACTGAGATAGAGCACACTGAGATAGGGAACGCTGAGATACGGCGCAAGGAGATACTGCACTCTGAGTTACTGCACACAGAGATAGAGCACACAGTGATAGAGCACAGTGAGATACTACACAAGGAGAAACTGCACACTGAGTTACTGCACACGGAAATAGAGCACACAGAGATAGACAACACTGAGATACTACGCACAGAGATACTGCACACTGAGTTACTGCACTCTGAGTTACTGCACACTGAGATAGTGCACACGGAGATAGAGCACACTGACATACTGCACACACTGAGAGAGCACACGGAGATAGACAACACTGAGATAGTGTGCATGGAGATACTGTGCACTGAGATACTGCACACAGAGACACTGCACACAGAGACACTGCACACAGAGACACTGCACACTGAGATAGAGCACACTGTCACACTGTACACTGAGAGAGAGCACACTGAGACTCATACACATGGAGATAGAGCACATGGAGCCCCTGCAAACTGAATAGAGCACACTGAGATACCACACACTGAGACACTGTGCATTCAGATACTGCACACTGAGACACCGCACACTCAAATGCTGCACACTGAGACAATGTACACTCAGATACGGCACACTGACATACAGCACACAGAGACAGAGGACACGGCGATAGAGCACACTGAGATACTGCACACTGAGATAGAGAACTTGGAGACAGAGCACTTTGAGATAGCGCACACTGAGGTAAAGCACACTGAGATAGAGCACACTGAGATAGACAACACTGAGACACTGCACAAGGAGATACTGCACACTGAGATACTGCACACTGAGATACTGCA
>NW_025214283.1:0-15008 GCF_004010195.1 Chiloscyllium plagiosum | reverse complement strand
GGGGGGGGGGGGGGGGGGGGGGGGGGGTGCTTGAATGTGATGGGACAATTTTGGGAGTGTTAAATGAAACACCTCAGAATTGGGGAAGCTGGCAAGAGAGTGTTGTCTGAGCCCTTTGTGGAGTCATGGAATGGAAGAGGTAGACCAGCAATCCCTAAAGAAAATTGCTCAGAAAACGCTGCTGTCAATGCCAACAGTCTGGCATCAAAGAAACAGTGCTGCAAGAAGTTTAACAACCTCACAAGAGTGTGTAAGGTCACTGAAAAAATGAATACATGTCAAGTCCTAGCATTTGCATCACTAGCCCTGTACACTGCTCCTGGTTTAGGATCAGGTGGGAAAACATACTTCAAGATTTTTTAATGGGGTTAGGGTCTTCTGTTGAGTTGCCTCATCTGCTTCTTTCTGTGATCACTTTGTCCTCTCTAGTCCAGCTCCTCTTCACATTACAGCCCAGGGGAAACTATGGTTCTTAACTAGAAGGATGTAAAGTCCTCTGGTAGCTTTCAGAAGCACACTGCCTTTCAGACAGGGATTGCTGGATGGAAAAAATCATCTGACAATCCAGCACTTCTACTAACTCTGCATCAGCAAATGAGTAATCAAAAGCACTTTGCCTGCTGGTTGAATGGCAATGTCATGGTCATAGTGCAACCATGCAGTAGGGTTCCCTCACGTTGCTGAGCCCTTGTTTGGCTGTGGGTGTTTGAAAGAGTACATTGGCAGGAGAACCAAGATCCAAAATGGCAGGATGCACTTATGCCAAATCGCTGGCTGACGATAGGATCTAGGAGAAAGTGAGGACTTGCAGATGCTGGAGAGTAGGAGTCAAAAAATGTGGCATTGGAAAAACACAGCAGGTCAGGCAGCTTTGGAAGAGAAGAGAGTCAACGTTTCAGCCTTTAATCCTTCCTGATGAAGGAGGCTTATGCCTGAAATGTTAACTCTCCTGCTCCTCGGATGCTGCTTGACCTGCTGTGCTTTTCCAGCACCACTCTTTTTGACTCTGACACCAGGATCCATCACTAACTGGAATCCCATGCTCTCACCTTTCACAGCATGGCAGTCAGTGTACACTGCATCAAAACAAGTTGCTCCTCAACACCCCCATTATTTTTGATCACAGTCAGCTTCCATGATGTCAAAATCACCAGTGCAATGGGGATGAATATCTAACCCAATTCCAGCTACTGCCACCCAAATATCCCTAATATTGACAGTTACCAGACGTTCAAAAGAGAGTTTCAGAACATTGAAGTAAATTGAAGAATATTTGAAGTAAATATTATTTCAAAGTTCAGAAGAGGTTTACCAGGATGCTGTCTGGATTGGAGGATATGAGTTATAAGGAGATGCTGGAAACACTTGGGTTGTTTTCTCTGGAGTGAGGCGGAGGCTGAGGGGAGACTTGTTAGAAGTCTATATGAGATGCATAGATAGGGTTGGCGGTCAGAATCTTTTTCCTAGAGTTGAAATGTCTCATACAAGGGGACATGCATTTAAGGTGACAGGGGGAAAGTTCAAAGCAGATGTGAGGGACAAGTTTTTTACACAGAGAGTGGTAGGAGTCTGGAACACTCTGCCAGGAGTGGTGGTGGAGGCAGATACATTAGGGGCATTTAAGGGGCAGATGTGAAATGGGCATTTAAGGGACCTCTGGATAAGTACATGCAAGGAATGGAGGGATATGAACCAAGGGCAGGCAGAATTGATAAGCTTAATTTGACGTCATGTTCAGCACAACATCGTGGGCCAAAGGGCTGTACTTTTCTATGTTCTATATTTTATAACCTCAGGGGTTTCTGAGCAATACTGGAGATGCTAATGGGGATTAAAAGGATACTGTTCAGAAAAGTGACTTGATGCCAAAACCCAATTTTTTCACTACCAAGTACTGAAAGATGTATCTGCCAATTCTCAACACGAGCATTAAGCATTTGCTTCAGTGTGTCAAGATTAGAAGAAGTATGAACTGTTCCCTCTAAAGCCAGCCTCCCTGAGTGAGATCAGTGCCAACATTGAGTTCTGTCCACAGACATCTAGCCATTTATGACTCACACAGATTTGATGGGCTGAAGGGCCTTTTCCCCTGCTGTACTTCTGTATAACCTTATCACTCTATGACATCAGGGACTAAACACAAAACTGAACTTTGTCTCTTTGGGCAGCATTGAGAGCATTGTTGTAAAGACAAGTTATATCTGAAAGGCTGGACCAACATTACAAAATAACTCCACCTCTCAAACTAAGATGAGGGATTGATACTGGGATGAGCTAACTTGTCTTAATTTTATTGCCTTTAAATGTTGTATACCAGAATGTTTCAGGAACAGTGATATTTATTTACTATTAAGTCCAGTCTGATGTCTCACAAGGGACTATAGTGTAATTTAGATGTAATGTGTTGAGTAGAATGTAATGAACTTATTTGGAGGCTTCTTGTGGAGCCAGGAGCTCCATGTTCAAGTCCACCTGTTCCAGAGGCTTGGAATAACATCTCTGAATAATTTGTTTGAGAAATATATAAACTTATTAAAATTGAGCTTCTCTTCTGCTGGAGATGTTATGTGGGCATTCTTCACCACGAAGTCAGGCTGAAATTAATACCAAAAGAATTGATGGCAGTGAATTTACTCAAGGAATTTACTCAAGAATTTACTCTTGTGGACAACCACCTATATATAGCATGTTGATAAAGGGGCAGATTTTAATTTTGCACATCATATATTTATGTATATACATGCTGAACCAGAACCCAGTAGCAAAGGTCACCTGATCTCTATAAGTTTGGCATTTTTTCACTGAGGTACGTGTTCAAAGTCAGGGGATTAAAACATTCTGTGGAACTGACTCCACAAGTCACTTTGCATCGACATTGATTTCACTGGGTGATGGGAAAGCAGTGTATTAATAACAAATGCAACACAATTTGTGTTTCCTGATTGAATGAACAGTTCGAAGTTTTGAAGCATTGCTAGTCTAACTTGCTCTATCTTCCTATGAATAAATGTGGTGCTTGTCTGAATTATGGATCAATAATGGTTGTTTTTTTTAATGTTAAGCTGTAATGAACTGAACTCCCTTATTGGCGATGTGATTTTGCCTCAGGCTATGCTTTAACTGAATTGTAGAGCAACTGTTTAACAGCAGACCAGTCTGAAGCTGATCAGGGTCAGTGGTGGATGAGATTGTATACCTGTCAAACCCTGACTGGCACTCTGGAGTGGACACTTACTACCTTGTGTTTTCTGGCATCAACAGCTTGCATTTACAGGGCACCATTAACACAGTAAAGTTCTAAGATTTCTCACAGGAGCGTGACCAAACGAGATCTAACATTGGTGCACAAACTGAGATCTTAGGACAGATAAACTATTACAAGCTCCAACGGTCAGCAGGGGCCTTTCATCCAAAAAGCTCAGACTCTTGAACTAACAATGATTGTCAGGGCTGGTAGAAGCAGATATGATGACTACATTTAAGAGGCATTTAGACAGACACATAAACATGTAGGGAACAGAGAGATATGGACTAGGTGTGGGCTCTGTGGGGTAATTTAGAATGGCATCATGATTGGCTGAAGGGTTTATTCCTATGCTTTAGATTAGAATCTCTACAGTGTGGAAACAGGCCCTTCAGCCCAACAAGTCCATACCGGCCATCCAAAGAGTAACCCACCCAGACCCATTCCCCTCCCCTGACTAATGCACCTGAAACTATGGGCAATTTAGCACGGACAATTCACCTGACCAGCACATCCTTGGATTGTGGGAGGAAACCCAAGCAGACACAGGGAGAATGTGCAAACTCCACACAGTCACCCACTGCGGGAATTGAACCCAGGTCCCTGGTGCTGTGAAGCAGCAGTGCTAACCACTAAGCCACCATACCGTCCCATGACAGTTCTATGTAAAAACGTGTGGTGCTGGAAAAGCACGGCCAGTCAGGCAGCATCCGAGGAGCAGGAGAGTCGACATTTTGAGCATAAGCTCTTCACCAGGAAGATGCTCGAAACATTAACTCTCCTGCTCCTTAGATGCTGCCTGACCTGCTGTGCTTTTCCAGCACCACATGTTTTGACTCTGATCTCCAGCAACTGCAGTCCTCATTTTCTTCTGTACAATTCTATGTTCTATTTGCCTGGGTGGCCCACCATTTGGGTTGTCGTATCAGTTATTATTTTCACAAGGTTTTCCACCTGAACATTTTCACCTAGCGAAGGATCTTCAAAGATTTGGATTTAACTGAGGGAAAATTGAAGACTGGAGATAGATAAATGCTTCACACCTGCGACCAGTTTTGGTCCCTTTATCTAAAGAAATATATCACGTGGGCTTGCGACGCAACGGTAGCATGTCTGGCTCCTGAGCAGAAGGTTGTGTGTTCAAATCACGTCAGGCTCACGGTGCTTAACAAAAGGTTAACTCCCTACTCATAGAATAATAGGGGTGTGAAACGCACTGCCTGCAACAGCAGTAAACTTGCCAAGTTTAAGGGCATTTAAATGGTTATTGGATGAAAATGGAATAACGTAGGATAGAATTGCTTCAGATTGGTTCCACAGGTCGGTGCAACATCAAGGGCTGAAGGGCCTATACTGTGCTGTTATGTTCTATATTGTTTAATTGGAGGCTGTTCACTCAGTTTGCTCAGATGAACCCCTGAATGGAAGGATTGTCTAAACAGGTTGGGACTCGACTCACTGGAGTTTAGAAGAATGAGAGGTGATCGCATGGAAACATAAAGGATTCTTAAGGGGCTTGACAGGACAAGTGCTGAGAGGATGTTTCCCTTCATGGACCAGAGGGCAATGTCCCAGAATTAAGGGGTGTCATTTTGAAAACTGAGGTGAAGAAGAATTTCTTCCCTCAGAGGTTAGTGAGAGCCTCGGAGAGATGTGGTGGGGGCAGAGTCTTTGTGTATACTTAAGGCTGAGGTATTTTAAGTTTTGATTATTCGGGGAGTCAAGGCTTATGGGGAAAGTGAATGTGAGGAATTTTGAATCAACCATGATCCTATTGAATGTCATGCTTAGGGGGGCAATTTACTTACTCCTTGTAGTGTTTGTCATAAGGTCAGTCAGCTGGAACTCATAGAATACGATTGGGGCTGTTAATTTGGCCCATTCAGTGAGTCCTGGATAACAGATAAAACGGATGAGTATGAGAGATACTGACACTCTGGTGCCTGACTCTGTATGAGGTGGTACTATAGTCAAGGACTGTTTATGTGTAAATAATGTGTAACTTGGTGAAGAGATACTGGCTTTTGTGGAGTTATTTCACTGCTGTTCCTATTTCCTATGGTCTGAAAGAAGTTTTTGCTGTTGCCTTGGGAAAAGCAGTATCAGAAATTGTCCAATTGAAAAGAAAATCATTCTTGCAATGTGGGTATCACAGGCTGGGCCAACATTTATTTCCCTTTCCTAGTTGCCTAGAGGGCAGTTGAGTGAATTACATTGCTGTGGACCTGGAGTCACATGTAAGCCAGACCAGGTCAGGATGGCAGTTCCCTTATGTAAACGACATTCGCAAACCTAATGGGTTTTTATGAGAATCAACAGCGATTATTGCCCTAGTTTTTCTATTCCAGATTTTTAATTGAATTAATATCTCTCATGGTGGAATTCAAACCCATGTCCCCATAACATTAGCCTGGACTTCTGGTTTGCTTGTCATTATCACCATGCCACCACCTTCACTTTCTGGCTGGTACATTGAACAACTTGTCCCTGTTAGTGTCAAATTTGTCAACTATTTCACCATTAAAACATCACGATCAAAGCCAATTCTCCTATCAGGTGCTTGATAGTAGCATTTGGGGAGGTATTAACATATTCCCCCATTACAATTTGATGGTTGGGATATTAATTATGTGGGATAGTGGCAAGCAGTAACTTTACCACCTCCAATTGAATTATAAGGGTCATGGATGGCCTAGCTATCTGAACACTGACTTTGATTAATTGGCCAGCTAAGGAATACCCTGTCACTTTATTAAAGCAAAGAAGATGTTCACCATATGAGGTTCTAGCAGGTTCCCAGATGACATGACTCATTTATTAACACTTGGTGCCTGATTGAGGCATGCAGCAAAAAGAATGGACCAATCTCTGGTCTATCTCGTCACCTCATTCCCCACAGTTGACTATGGTCTGGGATCTGGCGAGGAAACTGGGCCTTGGGTAGGTGTCATACCAGCAGCAGCCACTGCCTTCCCAGTGGCGCTGTCGGTCAATAGAGTTGTTGACATCGTTTGTCAATAGAGTTGTTGACATCATGGCGGGAGGGTTTTTTGCCCATAGGATTCTTGATCCTGACCTGTACAGTGCCCCCCCGATACCCTCAACTCTAACACTCATTCCACTTGTGACCAGCACTGACATCCTGCCCACTTGGTTGTTTGCTTGAAATGCATGCAGTGTGTTTCCTGTGTAGGCAGTTGACACATGCTGTTGGTATGAGATTGGCATAGTGCTGTGTCATATATCAATCTATCCACCCCTTTGACCGATGACTGATGGCCAACTAGCTTTGGGCAAGACTTTAAGCTCTGGCAGAGGGAAAAAGCCACAAGAAAACAAAGATGGCTGGGCATTCAGGAAGGCACTGAGTCGATTCTAAAAGAGTAAAACAAGCAGCTCAGGATGCAGCTTGACTCAAGCCAAGGGCTAGTGCCCTTCCCTGTGAATATCCTTTTCACAGTGTTCTGGTGATAGTTGCTGGTGTGTTCCAAAGGCTACAGCCTTAAAGTGCAAAAATGTACTGTTAATGAATTGAAGTTATGCCATGGTGGTGTGATGAGGCTGGCATGTATCACATGATAGTTATGCTGACCATGGGGTGCATTCACTTGTCTATGGAGTGTTTCTTCAGAATTTGGTGCCAGGTGTTCAAGATGGTGGTCTGCACACACTCGTGGTGAACTGGACTCGCTAGGTACTCGCTTGGACTAAGTGTCCAGGTTCTTTCTAGTGAAATGTAAAATAACAGCTTGTGTATTATTGAGACCAGATTTTAGGGCAATAATGGTGACAATGAGCAATAATCCCTGTTAATGGGCCTATCATTGGTCACGAGCAAAAGTCATGCCCCAGCGTCAGGAATTCTGCTGGAAAATGTGACTCATTGCTCCCAAGGCCTTACTAGACATCCTGAGCAAATCTTCCAGATTTCTCATTATAGAACATATTGTTTAGAGTCTGGGAGGATTGCTCCCACAGTAAAAGTCAATGTAATGGATAGCACTGCTATTGCTAGCTTATTAGCTCTTCCTAAATGGTGGGTGTGATGTGGACTGTGACATATATATACAGTCTGAGTAAACTCACCCTAGTGAATTGAGTTATCCACATGGAGTCTGCAATGTGACTCCCCTTTACAGAGCAATGCTACCTAAGCCACTGTGACTGAAGTATCCAAGGCAATATTAATCGTTCATCTAATCTAATTCTAACCAAAGCATCAAGAGTGATCTAAGCTTGCAGAATGGTCTTTGGCTACAACGAGCACCATTCCACTCCCTCAGAAAATAAATCAGTCCTCTCTGGGATCTACTCAGAGATCAATTACCTTTCCCATCTAAAGTTTCAAGAACTTCTAAAAGGCTTCAATGGGACTCAATCCAGCTCTTACGTGCATGGGAAAAATGGAATGGAATCCTCATTGAATAGAAAAGGAATGCAGGTTTCTATTATCTCTGGTGGATACACAATTAAGCTTTGGAAACTCAAATGGATCTGAAACATTCTTTCATGGTTTGTGGGCATCACCTGCTAGGCCCATTTGCCCATCCAATTGCTGTTTGACAGAGAGACTTGCTCAATCATTTAAAAGGCACTCACCCCACTGCTGTGTGAGCGCACTCACGTGTAGGTCAGGTTGTCAGACTTCCCTCTTTCCGGAAACAACAGCTAGGTCTTTAAAACAGTCACAGTTTTATACCCACCATTACTGAGACGAGCTTTTAATTCAGAACTTCTTTGATGAATTTAATTTTTACCAGCTGCCCTGCTGGGATTTTAACCCTTGTCCCCAGAGCATAGCTTGGGCTGTGGGATTAAGTATTGTCCAAATCGAGCTGTTGAGAAATAGAGCCATGGAGTTGTAAAGACATACGGCATGGAAACAGACCCTTCAGTCCAACTCGCTCATGGCCACCAGATATCCTAAATTATCTAGTCCCATTTGCCAGCATTTGGCCCATATCCCTCTAAACCCTCCCTATTCATATACCTATCCAGATGTCTTTTAAATGTTGTAATTGTACTAGCCTCCACCAATTCCTCTGGCAGCTGATTCCATATATGCACAACCTCTGAGTCAAAAGGTTTCCTCTTTGAATCTTTCCAGTCTCATCTCAAAGATATGGCCTCTAGTTTTGGACTTCCCTACTCTGTGAAAAAGACCTTGTGTATTCCCCTGATCTATACCCCTCATGATTTTATAAATCTCTATCAGGTGCTCCAGGGAAAATAGCTCTGGAGTTATTATGTACCTCTGAAGAAGGTGAGACTTGAACCCAGGCCTCCTTACTCAGATAGGGACACTACCACACTCTCACTGGCCTGTAGGATTGCTTAGCCTGATGACCTTAATCCACACAATTATTTCTACGTGGAAGTAAGTTGCAAAATAACTAAGTGTGGTTTTGGAGGAGACTGGAAAGTTGGGTACAGGAATTGGCAAATGAAGTGCTAAGGAAAGTGAATGAACAAAGGAATTTGTTGAACCTGATCAGGAACAGAAACAGAGATTGGAAAAGACACATCATAAGAGGAAATGGACTTTAAATCAATGTTATGGAGGAAATATTTGTTCAAGAAAGAGGAAGAGTCAGGATGGCTTGAAAACTGAAAGATGTTTCAGCAGACATTCATCCAAACGAATGAGACAAGTTTATTTACAGTTGTTATATTTCATAACAGAGATCATAAGACCATAAGACATAGGAGCAAAAATTAGGCCATTCAGCTCATCGAGTCTGCTCCGCCATTCAATCATCTTTCTAACATCTACTCTGTCCAGGCCATTCAGTATTCTGTATGTTTCATTTAGATCTTCCCTCATCCTTCTCAACTCCATTGAATATAGACCCATAGTCCACAAACCTTCCTCATATGTTAAGCTTTTTATTCCTGGGACCATTATTGTGAACCCCCTCTGAACACGCTCCAGGATCAGTGCATCCTTCCTGAGATATGGGGCCCAAAACTGTGCACAATACTCCAAATGTGGTCTGATCAGAGCCTTATACAGCCTCGGAAGTAGATCCCTGCTTTTATCTTCAAGTCCTCTCAAAATTAATGTCATAATTGCATTTGCCTTCCTAACTACTGATGCAACCTGCAAGTTTACCTTGAGAGAATTCTTACAAGTCTCTTTGTACTTCAGAATTCTGAATTTTCTCTCCATTTAGAAAATTTAGACTATTTAGAAAACAGTTCATGCCTCTATTCTTCCTACCAAAGTGCATGACCTCACACTTTCCTATGTTGTACTCCATCTGCCACTTCTTAGAACACTCTCCTAACCTGTCCAAATCCTTCTGCAGCCTCCCCGCCTCCTCAATGCTACCTGTATCTCTACTTATCTTTGTATCATCTGCAAACTTAGCCAGAATGCCCTCAGTTCCTGCATCTGGATTGTTAATGTATAAAGTGAAAAAATGTCGCCCCCAACACTGAACCTTATGGATCAAACTTGTCACCTGCTGCCATCCCGAGAAGGACCCTTTATGCCCACTCTCTGCTTTCTGCCAGACAGCCAAGCTTCTATCCATGCTAACACCTTGACTCTGACACCATGGGCTCTTATCTTACTCAGTAGCCTCCTGTGTGGCACCTTGTCAAAAGCCTTCTGGAAGTCCAGGTAGATAACATCCATTGGCTTTCCTTAGTCTAACCTGCTCATTACATCTTCAAAGAATTCTAACAGATTTGTCAGGCATGACCTCCCCTTGATGAAACCATGCTGACTTTACTCTATTTTACCATATACTTACAAGTATTCAGAAATATCACCCTTCATAATGGATTCCAGGATCTAACCTGTGACCGAAGTTAGGCTGATTGGTCTGTAATGTTCCATCTTTTGCCTTATTCTCTTTTGAAACAGGGGTGTCATGTTAGCAATTTTCCCATCCTCTGGGATCCTCCCTGATCCTAACGATTTCTGTAATATACCATTAACACCTTCGCTATCTCTTCAGCTATCTCCTGAGAACAGTGTAGTCCACTGGTCCAGGTGATTTATCCATCTCAGGCCATTCAGTTTTTCTAGCACTTGGTGATGACCACCAAACTGAGCTCTGCCCCCTCACTGTCCTGAATTTTTGGGAAGTTGCTCATGTCTTCCACCGTGAAGATTGACGCAAAGCAATTATTCGATTCCTCAGCCATTTCCTTGTTCCCCATTGCTATCTCTCCAGCATAATTTTCCAGCAGCCCAATGTCCTCTTTTGCCCTTTATAAACCTAAAGAAACTCTTACATTCTTCCTTTATATTACTGGCTAGCTTTCCCTCATATTTAATCTTCTCCCTCCTTATTTCTTTTCTTGTTGCCCTATGTTGGACTTTGTAAGCTTCCCAATCCTTAGGTCTCATCGTTTTTTACTAACAGAAGTCTCAGCCAGTACAGGTCTCCCATTTATACCAAAAATTACAAAGCTTGTTCCCTGCACAGTGCCAGGGACCCAGGTTTGATTCCATCCTTGGGCAACTACCTGTATGGAATTTACACATTCTCTTTGTGTCTGTGTGGGTTTGCTCTGGATGCTCTGGTTTCCTCCAAAGATGTGCACGTTAGGTGGATTGATCATGTTAAATTGCCTATAGTGTCTTGGGATGTGCAGTGTAGGTGGATAGCTGTAGGAAATGCAGGATTACAGAGATGAATGGGTATGAGTGGGATGTCCTTTGTGGTGTTGGTGTGGACTCGATGGGCTGAATGGCCTGCGTCCACACTGTAGGGGTTCTATGAAGTCATTGCCAAATGAAACGTCTGGCACAGAATAGGGAAAAAATGGAAGGAATGTAAGTAAAGAACCTGCCTTAAGATAGAGCACACACGATGAAGAGGATAATAAAACTTAAAATGCATCTCCTTTCCATCAATAGTGTGCTCTCTGTGACTGGAGTAATGCAAACTTAAAGTCACTGGCACAGTGTGACAAAGCTATAAGGAATCCTTGTGCATTTTTTTGTTAACACAGGGTTTTTCTGACAGCAGAGCTGATGCAGAGAGGCACCAAGTCTTGCTCAATAGCTCCTGGCATGTTTATGGAGGAAAGTTGACACTTAATCCTCGAAACTGCATAAAATCAAGATTGCAGCCTTTTCCCTGTGGTGTGTCTCAGGAGTCAGATGGCTTACTTTCGTGATTCATGGACAGGAAGAGCTTCTAATGTCATCTTTGGTGTTGCCTGTGAGGTTCTTCACCTTTCTGGGTCTGTAGGTCAGGTGCTATTTGTCTTATGTCAGAAGCTGATAGGAAACCTCTGGGTCATTCTCCCACTTGGAGCAGATTGGAATCCAATTCAATAACAACAAAAAAAAAGGGTCAGTTTATATCTCTGTACTAGGATACCTGTCAGGGCAGCTTTTATAGGTAAGGCAATTCCTGTCTTCGTACAGCAGTTTTCACAACAGGAGGGGGAGGGGAAGGTGGTCATTTGAAGTTGATTGAACGTAAATTCGGGCAGGGTAGAAAGAAGACAGACAATTCAATCGTGACGGTTCCAGTGACAAAGTTCAGTCAGAATGATTGCAGCAAATCTCAAAATGCTTTCTGCAATGAATTACCCTTACATGTACAGTGGCTATTTTATATGTAGATAAATAAGGCTACTATTAGGCAGAACACTATGATTTCACAAACAGTAATGAGATATAAAACCAGCCTCCGATTTGTTCAATCTGAGAATTATCCACCGTGCTGCAGTGGGTGGCACGATGGCTCAGTGGTTAGCATTACTGCTTCATAGCATCAGGGGCCTGAGTTCAATTCTAGCCTCGGGTGACTGTCTGTGTGGAGTTTGCACGCTGTTTCTGTGTGTGTTTCCTCCAGGTGTTCTGGTTTTACCCCCCTACGGTCCAAAGATATGCAGGCGAGGTTAATTAGCCATGGGAACGGAAGGTTATAGGGATAGGGTAAGTGGAGTTGGATCTTGGTGGCATGCTTGTTCAGAGGGTCAGTGTAGATTTGATGGGAGGAATGACCTGGATTCTATAACTGAAAGTGCTGATACTGCCCACTGCAGCTATGCTTGCTCTTTGCAGTTAGACTGGGAGGGTCATCCATGTTGTCGTCTTCCATTACCGTTTTAAATTCCTCTTTCTTAAACCTCTATCCCACTGCCTTTTAAAACTGTGTATGGATTCAGCTTCTATTGTGTGCAACTTTCCAGATTCTAATAATCCACAATTTCTCCTTATCTCCATTTTGATTTCTTATATTTATATCTATGTTCCTTGTTACTGATCCACTCTCTAGGGGAGTGGTGAACCAACACTAATTAAAATGAACAAAGGAATGCTGATTGGGACATCTCTAATGTCCGGACCATTGGAACAAAGAAACAAGAAAACACATTTAACGTCTTGTACAAAGAACAGCCTCACCAATAAGATAACACTCCCTCAATACTGTGCAGGACTGTCAGCCTGCATCATGAGGTTAAGCCCTAATTAGACCTTGAAGCCACAATTATTTGAGCACCCCCCAACAGTGCTGCTCAAATAAATGAAAGTTGTCACAAAAGGTCATTTGTTTATTCAACAATGGGTTATGGTTCTGTTTGTTTGCATTGTTGCTTGCGCCAAGCACAATTTAGTGATGAAGCTCTGGCCTGGATTAATCAGATTGTAAACAGTTGGAAGTTGGGCGAGAACTTCTTCCACCAGGATTCTACCCCACGTTTTCCATACAAGTAAGAGTTGGAATGAATGCCACTAAAGCTTTTCACAAGGTCTCAAAACTTCAGACATGAAAGGTGATTGATTCTGAGTGGATCGCAGAGGGGATTGATTTATTTTCTGAGGGAGTAGAAAGGTTTTCTTTGAAGACAAAGTGTTCAGGATAGGTCAGGCCTTGATACCTGAGGTAGAGTTAGATTGGACGCCTCATGTAACGTTGCCTTGGGCACTTCAGACACAACATTCCCCTATAAAGGAGAGTCACATTGCAGCCGCTGACAGGATGCCCATTCATGTCGCTGTCTCACTCTTGGAATTTGTTGGTAGGGTGAATATGCTTGGACTTGGGGTGCATGTATGTCCCTGTTCACCTCACACTCAGCTAGAATAGACTCAGTCCCTGGATATGACTGCTTTGCTATGAAACATTAACCTAGTAAAGGCAGTGATGCCATTCCATTAACTTTTGCCATGGACAGAGTCCTCCCAGGCCCTGACCAACATGGGCGGTAGTGAGAAATCTGGGAGAATTGCTTGGGAAGTCTAATGAGGATGTTTTTGACATCTGGAACAAAGAGTCACAATATTCAACAGAGCTCCTGACATAACGATGAGATTCTCCTGACTGAGTGACAAGATGATTATTAACAACATTATTGTTCACTTTAATGTTCATTACCATCACCTCATCATGTGCAAGTTATGCTATCTGTCAAATAGTCAAGATGGCCTCCTTGTTGGAATGCCTCATATCTGACTCTATGGAGGACTATGGTAAGCCATCATTTTCCAGGGATGTAACTGTTGACTGTTTGCATTGCCAAGACCTGTTCTGCTTCTTACACTCCTGACACAGATTCATTGCTAGCCTGATGGTTGGACCCAGCCATAGTAGGTGTGATCGCTGCTGCTGACCCACAGTGAAAGAACAAGAGATAGAAGAGGAGTGAGATATGCCAGCCAGTCCAGGAACTGCTGAACAGTTTCCCCCACAAGAGGAAGAAGACCCCTCATGATGTAAAGGAAGGCCAGAGACTTTCATGTTCGGATGCATGAGGCACAGGACTACTGCAGACTGAGGGTGTTCCAGGACGCTGTCACTGAACTAGAGCGATGCTGGAGGAGGCCTTATAACCTGAAGGAGTGGTTGGCCATCTTATCCTGCTGCCCATCAAGGTGTCAGCTGCATTGAGCTTGAATGTGACTGGCTCCTCCCAGGGAACCACTCGGGTCGTGTGTGGGATTTGTCAATTGTCCAGCCACAACTGCAGAAAGACTGCGACCGATGCCATTTCTGTCAGATCACATGGTTCATTTCATTACCCTGAGATGAAATCAGTGCTACAGCCCAGGCTGTATTATACAGCAGTATCCTCTGAGTGGAAAGCTCCATCAAATGTACACTCATTGTACAGATAGGACCATGCTATAATACATCTGAGTCTAGATTAGTGGTGCTGGAAAAGCACAGCAGTTGAGGCAGCATCCGAGGAGCAGGGATCCTGCCTGAACTGCTGTGCTTTCCCAGCACCACTCTAATCTAGACTCTGGTTTTCAGCATCTGCAGTCATTGTTTTTACCCATTGAGTTCATCAATAAGATCATCCCATTCCCCCAATGTACAAGTGATCTATGGACACCGATACTACTACTTAAATGCTTATGCCTGGAACCCTGGGAACTGTCAAAACTCCTACCTGCTTGAGCACTCTCGTTTCCTGCTCTGGTGAGGGGCTAGAGGGACAGTACTATCAAACAGCAGCTGCTCAGCAATAACTGATGGCCAGTTTGGGTTCTGCCAGGGCCACTCAGCTCCTGACCCCATTACAGACTTGGTTCAAATATGGATGAAGGAACTCAATTCCAGAGGTGAGATGAGAGTGACAGCCTTTGACATCAAGGCTGTATTTGACAGAGTGTGATATCAGGGACCCCTGGCAAAACTGGAATAAATGAGTATCGGGGGCAAAATCTGCACTGCACATAGCTGGCACATAAGAAGATGGTTATGGTTGTTAGAAGTCAGTCATCCCAGCTCCAGAACATCCCTACGTGAGTTCCTCAGGGTAGTGTCCGAAACCCAAAGATCTTCAG
>NW_025214282.1:35347-41095 GCF_004010195.1 Chiloscyllium plagiosum | reverse complement strand
ATGGAGGAGAATTTCCTGGAATGTCTGAGGGCTAGTTTCCTCAATCAATATGAGAGTGGTGCTGGAAAAGCACAGCAGGTCAGACAGCATCCTGATAAAGGGCTCCTGCCTGAAACATCGATTTTCCTGCTCCTCGGATGTTGCCTGACCTGCAGTGCTTTTCCAGCACCACTCTAATCTTGATTCTGATCTCCAGCATCTGGTGTCCTCACTTTCACCTCCTCAATCAATATGTCGAGGAACCAACTAAACAGCAAGCCATCCTAGACTGGGTATTGTGTAACGTGGGAGGATTAATTAGCAATATTGTGATGCAAAATCCTGTAGGGAAGAGTGACCATAATGTGGTAGAATTCTTTGTTAAGATGGAGAGTGAAACAATTAAACCTGAAACTAAGGTTCTGAACTTAAAGAAAGCTAATTTTGATGGTATGAGGCATGCATTGGCTAGGATAAACTGGCCAAAGATACTTAAGGGGTTGACTATGTATACATAATGGCAGACATTTAAAGAACACATGGATGAACTTCAACAGTTGTACATCCCTGTCTGGCGTAAGAGTGAAATAGGGAAGGTGGTTCAACCATGGCTAACAAGGGAAACCAGGAACAATGTTAAAGCTAAAGAGGAGGTTTACAAGTTGACCAGAAAAAGCAGCAAACCCAAGGACTGGGAGAAATTTAAAACTCAGCAGAAGAGGACAAAGGGTTTAATTCAGAAAGGGAAAAATAGAATACGAAAGTAAGCTTGCAGAAAACATAAAAACTGACTGCAAAAGCTTCTATAAATATGTGAAGAAAAAAAAAGACTGGTGAAGACAAATCTAGTGAAGACAACACTACTATTATAGGACAAGCCAAACAGAGAACAGCCAGGGAATTCCTAGAGGCATGGCACTCATCCACAGATTCAATCAAAAAGCACATTGATCTGGACCCATTACACCGGCCACTGCAACGGACAGCTGGAACTGACAACCGGAAGCGACAGATTCAAACCACTACAAATGCCGGAGGAAAGATCACAGAAGCGCTTCACAGGAGGCTCCCAAGCACTGAGGATGTCACCTAGACAAGGGACGAAACGTCTGCAACACAAATTCCCAGCTCAGCGACCAGAACCACAACAACAAATCTAGTTCCCTTGCAGTTAGATTAATTCATAATGGACAAAGAGATGGCAGACCAGTTGAAAAAATACTTTGGATATGTCTTCACTGAAGAGGACACAAATAATCTTCCAGAAATGCTAGGGGACAAATGGTCAAGCATGAAGGAGGAACTGAAGGAAATCCTTATTAGTCAGGAAATGGAATTGGGGAAATTGAAGGGATTAAAATCTAATAAGTCCCCAGGGCCTGATGCTCTGCATCCCAGACTACTTAAGGAAGTGACCCTGGAAATAGCAGGTGCATTGGTGATCATTTGCAGCATTCTATAGACTTTGAAAGAGTTCCAATGGACTGGAGGGTAGCTAATGTAACTCCACACTTTAAAAAAGGAAGGAGAGAGAAAATAGGGAATTATAGGCCATTTAGCCTGACATCAGTGGTGGGGAAAATGCTGGAGTCAATTATTAAGGATGTACTAACTGAGCATTTGGAAAGCGGTGCCAGAATTGGTCCAAGTCAGCATGGATTGACTGATGGGAAATCATGCTTGACAAATCTTATGGAATTTTTGAGGATGTGACCAGTAGAGCAGACAATGGTGAATCAGTTAGATGTATATCTGGACTTTCAAAAGGCTTTTGAGAAGGTTCCACACGAGATTAGAAAGCAAAATTAAAGCTCATGGTATCAGAGATAATGTATTGACATGGATAGAAAATAGGTGAGCAGACAGGAAGCAGAGAGTTGGAATGAATGGCAGTGTAGCAAGCAGTGATAAGTGGGGTGCCGCAGTTTCCAGTGTTGAGACCTCAGCTGATCACAATATACAGTAATGATTTAGATGAAGGAATTGAATGCCACATACGAACAATGAATGCCATATCTCCAAATTTGCAGGTGACACTAAGCTAAGTGGCATGAGTGCTGTGAGGAAGATGCTAAGAGGCTGCAGGGTAATTTGGTCAGACTGGCTGAGTGGGCAAATACTTGGCAAATGCAATATAATGTGGATAAATGTGAGGTTAACCACTTTGGTCACAAAAACAAGAAAGCTGATTATCTGAATGGTGACAGTTTAGGAAAAGGTAAGGTGCAAAGAGACCTGGGTGCTATGGTGGAACAGTTGCGGAAGGTTGACAAGCAGGTGCCATGGTGAGGCCACACCTTGAGTATTGTGTGCCGTAATGGTCTCCTAGTCTGAGGAAGGACATTCTTACTATTGAGGGAGTCCAGTGAAGCTTCACCAGACTGCTTTCTGGGATAGCAGGACTGACATATGAAGAAAGACTAGGTCGACTGGGCGTGTATTAACTGGAGTTTAGAAGAATGAGGGGGGGGATCTCAGAAACAAAGAAATCCTGATGGGACTGGACAGGCTAGGTGGGAAGAATGTTCCCAATGTTGGGGAAGTCCAGATCAAGGGGTTACAGTCCAAGAATAAGGGGTAGGCCATTCAGGACTGAGATGAGGAATGTCTTCACTCAGACAGCTGTGAGCATGTGGAATTCTCCACCACAAGAGGCTGTGGGGCCAGTTCATCAGATGTATTGAAAAGGGAGCTGGACGTGGCCCTTGTGGCTAAAGGGATCAAGGGTATGGACATAAAGCAGGAATGGGATACTGAGATTGCATGATTAGCCATGACTGTATTGATTAGTGGTGCAGGCTCAAAAGGCCAAATAGCCTTCTCCTGTACATATTTGCTATGTTTCTATGTTCTTGAGTAGAGTGGCTTCCTGGGCCATCTGACTTAAGGGTCAACTACGTTAGAATTGGTCTGCAGTCACACGTAGGCTAGATGTGGTAAGGATGGCAGATTTGTTTGTCTAAAGTGGAGATGATGATTACATCACTTCTGAAGTGAAATCTATGAACCATGACAAGTGTTTTATGGTTACCATTACTAAGGTTAGTTTTCAAATTTAGATTGAACTAAACTGCTGTTGCATTCCGTGGGATCTGAACATGTCCCAAGTGACTAGCTTGGGCCTTTGGATCTCTCGTCAAATGACATCACAACTAAACAGTGTGGTTTCCTTCCTCAACAGGTAATGTGATTTTAAAATTAAGCAGTGCACAGAAGTTTTCTTAAGGCTGAGAGTAAGAAGTCATTTAAGAGACTGTGCTAGGACTGAGTAAAACATCAGCCAGAGGCTGCACGTTTTAGTGCATTCAGTTTTGTTCACTGCATTTTGGAAGAATAAAATTGTTCATGAGGGTATGGGACAGGCTTGAGGATGTTGCGAGGAGGAAAGATTTGCATACAGTGGGATATTTATTTCAATAGAGGGGTTTGAGGGGAGATTTAATGCTCATGTATAAAGTTGAGGGGCATAGATTATACCTAAGAAGCTCTTTCACTTGGAGAATAGATTTATAGCAAGTAGCAAATGGTTCAGAAGAAAATTTGAGAGGTTTGTAGTAAGAGAGCAGTGGAGGTGTGGAAGTCATTGTCGTGAAGGTTGATGTAGAAACTCTGATCACTGTCGTCTTGAAGTAAAACAAACACACCTTGGGTGTGCTTCTGAGACTTGTGCTGCCAGGACTGTGGACAAATGAACTGCAAAATGTATTCGGGCCAGATTACTTGAGCTTTATGGACCAGATGGATTTTTTTTTTGTTACTTGAGTTTACATGATGGAATTAACAAAAGCTATGGATTTCCTTACTACTGCTAACGAAATTATTCTCTGGATACTATAGCTGTGCTTTGGATTATCTCAACTTTTGAATGAAAGGTGAAAAGGTGATTTTGAGTCTTGGATGCTGTGCTCTTGAGAAATTTTGAGCTAACAAACAATATGAAATAGCAAGTAGACTTCCATGCCTAATATGTAATAGATTTTCTGATTTAATTTCTAGGTGGGGCTTGTCTACATGTTTAATTTGATCGTTGGAACAGGAGCACTGACGATGCCACAGGCCTTCGCTGTTGCTGGCTGGGGCGTGAGCCTTGCTCTCATTATTTTCCTTGCATTTATGAGGTACAGTACATATGTTCTACAACAGTTGTTGTTTGAAATGCTTGTCAGCTGTCCTCCGCAAAAGAGTAAAACCAAAATGATAGATCAATATTTCAATTGTCTTTCAGACCTAACCAAGTCTATATCTTAATGTTGGGGATGTGTAGTGTTGAGGCATTTGTTAATTTAAAAATTTTTTTGGTGTGCATGTCTTGCATGCTCTCATTACAGTTGGACAAAGCTGTCTAGGTTACTATCTCTCTTCACCTTGGTTTTGTTTTCCATTTTCTCCACTGATCAAGTAATGAGGTCAAGCTTTGTAGAATATTACATGGGTATGCAAAATAATGGTCTAAATTAATCTGATAGCAAAATGAGTTTGCTGAAAAATGGATCTGAAGAATTCATTGCTCCACTCAATGATGGCATGATCCATAAATACAAGCCTATTTATTTTGTAAGAATAGGGATGATTCATTTAACAACTGGTATCCTTTTCAAAGATTATGTACCTGTTTGGAAATATGATCTCATACAAAAATGATACTCAGTTAGTAAAAAGAACAGTAAATGATTGTTAATTTCACGAAGCCAACCATAGATTATGGAGCAAATTTGGTTTGTCTAATTCATGTCTTTGCACGCTTCCAAATATTGTGAGAAATATACACTCAGATTCATCCTAGATTTCTTGATTTACAGAAACCTATTTTAGTATGCATGTAAAATGGGCAATGTTAATCTTCCTGGTAAATAGACATAAATGTGGTAGATGTGATATTAAAGTAATTAAGTGATAGTACACACTTGAGGGATGGATAATAGTTGACAACCTAATCAAACGGAGTGGCTAAAGATCCTTGGACTGGAAAGAGAATGCTGAAAGTAGTTGAGAAAAATGTAGCTGAGGCACTTGTCTGTATTGAAACAAATTGTTCTGAGAAAGGAGTACTGCCCAAGGGCTGGAGCACAACTAATTGGTTTATCTATCTCTTTAGAGTGCAAGTTAGTTCTGAGAACATAGTCCCACTAGTGGTGGGAGGAAAGATAGTGTCTTAATTCTTTGCATGAAGATTTGAAAATAGAATAAGCTGAGCGTATGTTCAAGTAGTGAGCATTGATCTCCAAGGCCAAGTCCTGATTAATGAACTTCATTGACTTGGAGTAGTAACAGAAAGGGATAATTACAGGTAATTGTGATTTATTTGGATTTTCAAAATGTTGGCCGTGACACATTGTATTGCAATGTGGGGCAAGTGGCAGTGACCGGCATAGTAGTTGTATGCACGATTGAGACAATACAGAAAAGCATTAGACTTGCAAAATGTGTAATTTGCAAACACAAATTATGGCTAACCAAGGTGATTTTTTTTTTTGGAAGAATAGAGGCCACATCACTTGGAAAATCATCTAAATTGAGTAAAGGAACACAAGACTGATTCATAGCTACACAAATCACTAAACAAGTAATTCAAATTAATAAGGCCATGGAGAGAATTTTGTTTGAATAAAGTTGAAAAGTATGATCAAGTCTGTGCCAGGTCAGAAACTAGTAGCTAACTTTTGGAAAATGCAATTACCACACTTTGCCACAAGCAGGCATCTAACTACTTCAATGTTAGGTTTTCTGCCTCCATGAATTTTGCAGTCCATGAATTAGATCCCCATAACC
>NW_025214282.1:1866-12748 GCF_004010195.1 Chiloscyllium plagiosum | reverse complement strand
TCCCTAGTTAGGCCACATTCGGGGTACTGCGCCCATATCTGGTCGCCTCTTTGCAAGAACGATGTGTAGGCTTTGGAGATGGTGCGTAAATTGTTTACTAGGATGTTTCCTGAACGAGAGGGTATCATCTATTAGAAGACACTAAAGAAAACGTGGATAACTTTCTCTGGGGAGTGGAGGTTTAGGAAAGTCTTGATAAACGACAATACCATTATGCGATGCATAGATTGACTTGACGGCTAGAAACTTTTTTCCCCAGACTTGATATGTCTAAAACTAAGGGGCATGCATGTAAGGTCAGAGTGATGAAGTCGCAGGAGATCTGACGAACACTTTTTTTTTGTACAGAATATGACAGGAGTCTGGAACGTACTGCTGAGTTGCGGTGGTGAACGCAGATGCACAGGGGTGGTTAAAAAGACAAGTGCATGAAAACGCAAGGAATGGAGTGGCATGGACCAAGGGCACGCAGACGTGTTTATTGAGTAGTTTCATTTGAGGTCATGTGCAGCACAACATCGTTCCTTTGCAGTATAGATCTATGCGCTATGTTCTCGTTCTAGTTGGCGATAGGATAAGCTTCACAATAAAAAGAAAGTCTGATCCAAGGTCTGAGAATTCATTTCCATAGGATCTATGGCCAACTTGGTTGTCGCAGTCCACCTGATCACTTAAAAATCTCCGACTATTATTGTAACATTGGCTTTCTTAATTGCCTGTTGCATCTCTCCATTTATTTTCTGTACCATGCCCCCTTACCGATCCTGAGTACAATTTGGAGGGACGTACAACCTCCTATGGTAGCCTTTTCTTATTTTATTTCATTCCCATCCATTTTGTCAGCTCTATACACAGATGCTCGGTGCCTTCTGACGCTGTATGGCTTTTTGTTATCGACTTCATTTTATTTATTTCTAGGCAACGCCATCCCAGCAGTCTATCTGTCTGTTCTTTCACTGGGATATGTTCACTTGGTAATTGATTCCCAACTCTAATTCTTTTACGGTATCATCTCTGTGATACCCAAAACATCACACTGACAATTTCAATCTGCAAAACAAGGTCATTTAAATTTTGTATGCTGTGAATGTCTATCTGCATGTACCACTCCTCTTATCATAGTTGTCCTCTTATCTGCTGTGCTGACCGTTTGTTTCCTGAAATTGTAAACATTTTTTCTGGAAACTTTCTAGAAATTCTAAAATCACCTCAAAAGCCTACGCACCCTACCCCCTCACCTGCTTTAATGAGATCAAAATCTTCATGACAACCTCATTTAAGATTTTCACTCGGATTCTGGTTGCAGATTAGTTCAGGTGGAGCGTATTCCAATGTTTCCAACTCCTTCCTGCCACAAGACAGAGAGCAGTGTCCCGTCAAAAGGGACCCCTCTTTCCTGCTCCACTCTGAACCCTTTGATTTACTTCTTTGCTTTCCTAATTTCTCTGCAAATTATGACCTAACTCATGTAATAAGCCATATATTCATCCTTTGAATCTTTGCTCGATTGTTCTGTTCCTAATTACTGATATTCCCCAAACAAGATCTCCTGCCCACTCTCGCCAATGTTGCTTGTCCCCAAATGGATTAAAAGAGCTGAATCTCCTCCATCCCACTCCAACATCTTTTCACGCCCGTTCAACATTTCACTTCCGTTCACCTGCTGTATGTTTCTGCCTCACGAAACATAACTTCCAGGAAAAGCTCCCCATCCCTGGAGTTCGTTGTTCAGACTCCAGCTCATCGGCTCCGAGCTGGATTAGTCAAGCAACCAATTCTTGCTCCAGGTGTGATCAGCACAAGCTGTATGGGGTCCACCAGCTCCCACAAAATGCACGACAAAATATTGTTTTACACTGCATTTTTCTAGCTAATTAAATCGAATCAAATATGTATATTCAAAATTTCCTACAAGTCCTTCTTCAATGAAATATTTCTCCAAATGACCTACAAAATGAAAATAACTCAGAAAATATATTTAAATTAGAAGCTACTAACCACCCAATGAATTACGCTGTTTGTTTTGATATCACTTCCCTGACACTTTTTCTGATGACTGAGGGTCCTTCCAAGCTGGCTTCTCTCTCTCACTCTCATTCCCTCCAGGCTCCCAGGTAAGTGTGTAGGCCTCGAGACTCAGGTTCCATTTTTATTTCCTGCTTATTAATAATGGCTTACCGTACAAATTTCTCTTGCATTTTTGCTGCAAATTCCTCCCAACCATTAAACTGCAAGATTCCCCCACCCAGTATCCTACAGGCCTTCACCCAACCAGTATCCATGAAGTCTTATCCCACCAAGTATCCTGCAAGTCTCATCCCAGATAATATCCTGCAAGGCCTCTTCCCACCGAGCATCCTGCAAGAAGACTTCCTACCCAGTATCCTTCAACATCTCCTCCTACCCATTATCTTGCAAGATCTCCCCCCCCCCCCCAGCATCCTGCAAGGCAGTTCCCAACAAGTATGCAACATCTTCTCCCACCCAGTATCCTGAAAGAATTCCAACCAATTCTCCCTAATTGTCCACCTCTGCCGCCACTGCACGGGTGGGGGGGGGGAGGCATATTTCACTCGTGACCACCTATCTTGAACAAAATTATTTTCGTTCCAGCCAGACAGCTCTCCGCTGCAACACCTCTCTCCTGTATTCTAGTGATTAGGTGTTCTGTGTGAGCTCTGACAAATAAAGAAATGCACACCAAGCACTTCCTTTTCTCTGCTGTCTCCCTCCGACTCTCCTTTTATGAAACTATGCATTTTAACTCCAAATTCTCCGTTCAGCAACACACCCCAGGACATTAAGTGTACCAGTCAGCTTGTACCTGCATTTCCAACATGCAGCATCTCGCATTTGCCTAAATTAAACTCCATATGCCACTCCTCAGCCCCTTGTTCCAGCTGATCAAGATCCCATTGCATTGTTGTTTAATCTTCTCTGTCCATTTCACTTCCAATTTCGCTGTCATCTGCAAAGTTACGAACGATACGAAACATTCATATGAATAATGAAAAGCAGTGGAGTCAGCACCAATCCATGTGGCACAGCACTGACCACAGACACCAAGTCTGAAACGCAAAACTCTACCACTATCCTCTGTTTTTTTTTACCTTCGAACCTTGAGATCTAACCTTCCTAACTAATTTCCGAGGGGTAGCATGGTCATCTGCCTTATTAAATCGACATAGATCACGTCTACAGTTCTGCCCTCATAAATTCCTTTTGATACTTCTTCAAGTAACTCATTTAAATTCGTTTCACATGATTTCCCGCGCAAACATCTATGTTTATGAAACCTAATCAGTCTTTCCCTTAGCAAATACATGTTAATCCTCACCTTCAGTATTCCCTTCGACAATTTGCCAAACACCAATGTCAAACTCACCAGTGTATATTTCCCAGGTTTTCCCTTACCACATTTCTTAAATAGTAGCACCACCTTAGCAATCCTCTTGTCTTTTGCCACCTCACCTGTAACTATCGATGATACAAGTATATCAGCAAGGGGTCCAGCAATTACTTCGCTACCTTCCCACAGAGGTAGACATAACACTTGATCAGCTCCTCGGGATTTGTTCACTTTTGTGCGTTTCAAGACGTCCAGCACCTCCTCCTTGGGAACATGGTCATTTTGCACGTTGTCAGCAGCTATTTCCCCACATTTTAGTTCTCCCATGTCATTTAAACTGAAAACACTGATACAAAATATTTGTCTCATTTCTCCCCACCCTCATGCAGGTCCACACATAGGCTGACCATCTGATCCTTGAGGGGCACAAATTTCTCCCGATTTACCCTTTTGTCCTTAATGTTTTATAAACTACCTTTGAATTCTTCCAAATTCAATTTGCCAACGCTATCACATGTCAACTTTATGCCCTCCTGGCTTCCCTCTGAAGCATAGTGCTACTGTCTTTATATTGTTGTCAGGATTTCGTTGCTCTATCCTTATCTGACATGTGGTTCCTTCTTTTTCTTAACGAGATTAGATTAGATTAGATTACTTACAGTGTGGAAACAGGCCCTTCGGCCCAACAAGTCCACACCGACCCGCCGAAGCGTAACCCACCCATACCCCTACACCGATCCCTTACCTAACACTACGGGCAATTTAGCATGGCCAATTCACCTGACATGCACATCTTTGGACTGTGGGAGGAAACCGGAGCACCCGGAGGAAACCCACGCAGACACGGGGAGAACGTGCAAACTCCACACAGTCAATCGCCTGAGGCGGGAATTGAACCCGGGTCTCTGGCGATGTGAGGCAGCAGTGCTAACCACTGTGCTAACCACTGTGCCACCGTGCCGCCCACTATGCCACCGTGCCGCCCACCGTGGGTGGCACGGTGGCACAGTGGTTAGCACTGTTGCATCATAGCGCCAGAGACCCGGGTTCAATTCCCGCCTCAGGCGACTGACTATGTGCAGTTTGCACATTCTCCCCGTGTCTGCGTGGGTTTCCTCCAGGTGCTACGGTTTCCTCCCACAGTCCAAAAATGTGCAGGTCAGGTGAATTGGCCAGGCTAAATTGCCCGTAGTGTTAGGTGCAGAGGTAAATGTAGCGGAATGGGTCTGGGTGGGTTGCGCTTCGGCGGGTCGGTGTGGACTTGTTGGGCTGAAGGGCCTGTTTCCACACTGTAAGTAATCTAAAAACTAAAACCTCAACTTCTTTGGTCATCGGCTTTCCCTGCAGCTAATACAATTTCCTTTCACCCCAACATGAATCGTTATCTCGGTTTTGAAGGTTTCCCATTTTCCAGCCCCCCCCCCACCACCTTTAACAGCGAATATTTGCTCCCAATAAGCTTTTGAATGTTCTTGCCTCATACTGTCAATTTTAGCCTTCCTACAATATAGGACTTCAACTTTGGGATCCGTTCTATTATTTTCCGTCACCATTTAAAAACGAATAAAATTATGAACTCTGGCTCCAAAGTGCTCTCCTACTGCCACCTCCATCACCTGCCCTGCCTTATTTCTCAACAGTAGGTCGAGTCTTTCACCTTCTCTAGCAGGTGCATCCCCACACTGAGTCAGAACATTTTCCTGGACACTCTTTACAAATTCCTATCCATCTAAACGTTTAAGCCCATAACAGTCCGAGTCTATGTTTGGAAACTTAAAATCCCATACCGCAACCATCCTATTATTCTGGCGTATAACTGAACTATCCTGACAACTGCTATATCAACTTCCCGCTGACTATTTGTGTATGTGTAGTAAAACTGCAAGAAGGTGATCATCCCTTTCTTATTTCTCATTTCCACGCAACTAACTTCACTGGGTGTTTTCCAAGGAATAACATCCCTAAGTACAACAGTAATGCTACAGCTAATCAAAACACGCCCCTCCCCCATTTTGGACCCTGTACCCTTCAGGACTCAAATATCGACTTTAATCATCTTGCATCCGGAACATAGAATATATGTTTCCTTTTGGACCTCTGATAATATTGATATTGTCTGAATTCTGGTTTCCGGATGCAGGAATATTCCATCACAAGATAGACCTCATGTGGAGAATGTTTGTTAACGTCAGGACAAAGGTAAAATATAATGCTCAAATAGATTACGACAACAGGTCCTCTTATCCATGCCTAACCCACATTGCGAGAATTTGTTGGAAGCAGAATCAATGAAAACATTCAAAATGACATTGGAAAGTCACTTTGAAACGACAGACCTGCGCAGCTGCAATTTGTGTCTCGTGTCAGAGGACTACAACTCGTTGCATGCTTTTGTTGTTGTTGTTTTCCAATGAAACGACAGTCTGAATGACTTCTATCTGTACCATAAGTTCTTCAGACCATTAAGCCAATGTTTTCTGCAATCTATGTGTTAGTCAGGGCGGTTTTCTTCAGAAGGGAGTAGGATGCGCACACACTTATTGGCATCCAGGTGGGTGGTGCAGCACAATCCCACTTCGCACCCGGCTGGCCTCCCCTCGCCCTGTTCCTCGGGACAGTGACCAAATGTGAGGGGAAATGATAAAACAGGACGCTGATGTCACACTCGTCATTCTGTCCCATTCAAAGTCCTAAATTTGGAAATTATGGATCATAAAATGCACTATTGTGTGACGATGCAATCATTTTAAGAAATTATTTAGTCCTTTTCTAATTTTTTGATGAGAGGTTGTAATGCAGAGGTGCAGAACTAGCTACATAATATGACTTGAGTAAACAGTTTGGTAATGCTTGTTCATACTGTACACCCTGAATGGGTGTAACCAGCTCTCACCTGGATCAACATTTCTGGGTTTTGCTTTCAGTAACATCAGAAGCCTTTGGGATCTCAAAAGTGTTGGAATTTTCAGTGTATGTCGCCTGGCTGCTATTCTTTCTGAATTGTTTTCTTGATAAGTTTCTTTTCCTCCTAGATTGGAGAATTGCATGTGGGAATGTAGGTATGAATTTGCCTTTTTGCCAACTGCTGTGTTTGTGAGTTGTTATTGCAGTGATATCTATTGTATCCATTATTCTGCTATTATTTCCATTAGTTGAATTATTGTAAATTCTTCCGTCTTTTGTTCATATTTTCACTGGATCGTTTTATTACGTTGTTCTTGCGTAACGTCGTGTATTTTGATCAGTCATATTGCATTCAAATCAGGACACTTCACATCTACATATATGGGAAGAAAAAAGTAAGAGTCGAGGCGACCATCTTAAATACTTTTTCGGGAGTCCGCTCTGTTGTCTAACACTAGTCAGACAAAAGAAGAACACTGCTCAGCAGGTAGAAGGAAACTAACATTCTAAATGCAACCCTATTCGTTTTGGTGCTCGAAATTCAGTTTCAACTGCAGGAAGGGTGAGTTCATCACCATTTTTTGGTCAATAACAACAGATTGCATTGTTATACGTTGAGGGATCATTGGACCATTCTGTCAGAATCGGATCTTAGTTTCATTTCACTGGTTCACACAGCCTCAAGCGGAAGATCACTGAATTCACTGCTATTAGTTTACAGAAGGTGGGATCAACAGAGTTCTCGTGGAGGTGTTGAGGTGGGGATAAACCAAAGCCAACTGGAAAAAACATTGAGCTTCCAGTTTACATCATTCTTGGTGGTCCCTTGCAAACTAGGATGGCTGCCTTCCACTGTCAAGGTGAGTATGTAGGTGGATATACAAAGCAGTAAGTTTACCACAGGTTGTACTGAAGAAGTGTTGTTTTCGAGGCATCAACTTCTACAACTCCCGATGTTGCCTGGCTTGCTGTTTTCTTCCAGCCAGCTAGCTATTTGTTGTGTTATAATTGGCATATGTCGTGGACACAGAAAGAAGTGGATGGAGCAGTGCGATCCTTTGGCTATTGTTGCTTGCCTTCCATTTTCTTCGTGACGGCAATTCTCAAGGCGCACGACGCCTTGACACTGCTCCGCCATTTAGGACGGTCTTGGGCGAGTGATTCCCAAATGCTTGTGGTATTTTAACACTGCATCTGTGAGGCCTTGAGTGTATCACTTAAGTTCTCCCTCTCTCCACCTGGCACTCATCTGCCGTTTCGAAACTGAGAGTACAGCATTTTCTTGGAGTCTCGTGTCATTCATGCTGACGACATGCTCCGCCCATCACAGCCAGTGAAGTTTGGTGTGTGCCACAATGTTGGTGTTATTGGGCTGGTTGAGGACATTTGTCTTCCTTCCGAATAAATTTGCAGGTTATTGCCCAGGTAGCGTTGGTATGACCGCTCCAGCGGATTGCGCTTCATGCTGCAGACTGTCTACATCTCAGAGCTATATCAGAGTACAGCAATAACCATATCTGTGTAAACGATAAGTTTGGTATAGGATCTGATGCTGCTGTTCTCGACCAGCCTTTCGCTCAGAAGGCCGAAGGCTGTGCTCACATACTGGAGACAGTGCTGGATCTCTTCATCAATATCGGTCGTGGTTGACAGAATAGTGTCCAGGTATTGGCAGGCCATGGCCTCATTATGGAGCTTAATAATCGAGTTTGCTCCTCAAAACCGGGCCAGTTTGGTGGAGCACCTTCATCCTGAGGATGTTCCGGGCGATAGCCATGCTTTTATTTGTCTCTTTTAAGATGCTGATAATAATTTTGAGTTTCCCATCTTAGATAGCACACACTCCAACAGCATCGATGACACTGGGTTGAGTTAAGTTTGGTTCTGGTTTGAAGGTGGTTGAAGTTGACTCATGTTCGCTGTTCCTGTAGGTTAGCCCAACTCCAGCGGGAACGTGTCGGCGGTGAGGTGAAGTGTTGCAACAAGATAGATCGAGAACAGCCTTTCTATGGTCCGAATGGGGAATGTGTCGGTGATGGAACATTTGTCATTACCACGACTTCCACATCGTCATGGAGCAAGTGAAGGATACTGATAAATTTCGTAGTGCAACCAAAGTGGAGAAGGATTGTTCTCTGCCTTTAACACAGTCAATCGGGATACCAGGTCAGACCACTTGTTAATGCCCTTCCAAGTCAGTCATCACAGTGACTTCGAAAGATGTCAGCTTTCCATGAGCCCCCTTCCTAACAGTACTCCTGGTATCCCTACCCTCACACGGGGGCAGCGGGTCAAGGGTGCAGCTCACAACCTTCTTACAGAGAACAATTCGGAATTGACAAGAAACTTTGACCCAGCCAACGACATCCACGGCTCCTGAAAAAAAGAAAAGTACTAATACAGATATAACTGTTGCCAACTCTTTAAAACGGGCCCATACCGTCCATAAAACTGTGACCCAGCGCGCAGTTTCCATTCATTGACAAGCAGTTACCCTGTCCCGTGATAATAGCGACTTGGGGGACACAAGGCATTGATGTAACAGCATCCTGAGACAGCGTATGTTATTGAAGGTGGGAAATAGAACAATCGTCTTCAAATACCTACGTTCTTTTTACAGAGCAGAGAGCACAATGTGGTTTTTCAGGGATTATTTTCTGACAGCTTATTGTGAACACATTGTAAAGTTTCTCTCATTTCCCCACCATAATTTGACCCTGAGTTTGGAATATCCACAGATTTGATATTTTCCAATTTTCAGAGGTTGGTCAAAATTCAGTCAATCAGCTGCTGTAATAAGACATTCAGTCTATAGGGGAAATGGTGACATTAATCTGTTGCTTCGACCCGAGCTGGATTCACTATTATTTATTCGTACCAACAAAACCGACCGCCTGTGTTCATTCTGTGAAACCATGAAGGAGTTATGAACATAAAGCAGATTTCACTGAAACCTGTTCCTTCCTCGGGCTCCAGGCTGCGAATAAATTCATCAATGGAACTGTCTCGGGACTAAAGATGATGGCCTCTTCAGTGACGTATTGAGCTCTCAGGCTCACAGTGATGGAAAACAGACTGAACCTAGAACGAAAACTATTTATGTCTCAGATTCTTATATACTCAGTCAATTGAAGTTAACTCACAATTTTGCACGACACTCGAGATCATACCTGATTCCCATGCTCCCATCAGGCTGTATATTACCCTGTCGGCCTTACACTAATCTTATTACATCAGGTTTACCGGAGTTATAACTTGCACTGGCCAGACATGTATTGTATTGCAGTATACATTACTTGTGATCGTGTCTCAGTGCGAACATTTCGAGACCTGTTCAGCTGATGTAATTTCCCCATCTCTGCATTTGATAACATCAAAATACAGTCCGATGTTGTTCATATAAGAAATATTGGCATGCTGTAGGTTATATATCTCAGTGGCTGGCGTGGAGCCTTGTCAACAATAGGCCTTGATTTCAAGTCTTACATTGGCTTTTGTGGACTTGCATGTGCTGGTATCTTCAACAAACGATAAAGTAATTGACATTTCTTGCTGCAGTAGTCTTCACATTATTCGATTTCTTTCAGAGGTCAGAGTGTATCTCTTCAGTGTATTGAAATTCTTGCTCCTGTCTGCCTTTACAGAAACTTCAGGACCACGACACAGACGACCAATATGCAATGATGTGTGAGATGTTCTATTTTGGCAGGAAAGAAAGAGGTTATCTACCGAATGATTGGGGAATAACTGAATACCTCCACTCTTTAACAAGGACATGTTTTTTTTATTATGGTGGTTGCCTTCTGTATGGAGCCTGAAAATACGACCGAGTGGTGAAGGTGATGTGTCTCCTCGAGGGAGTTCAGTATCAATTCAGAAGAAAGATTTTTGGAGCTGAAGTGCTGAATATGGGCTGAAGGGCTATTTCTGTGTTTTAATATGATGAATAAACATTCTTTTGCAGAAAATTCTCTCGGATCAACGTATTGTTAAATGAAAAGTAAACGTAGAAGGCAGTGTTATTTGAAAAAAGGCAAGCTTTTTGTGCAACTACCCTCGTGTTCCCGCTGGTAGCACTTACTGCCTTTGCAGTCATGGCACCTATTAAATGGTCGGGCGGCGAGTCAGAATCCATTGTTCTTACACAAATTTCAAAATGACCAGCAATAACAGAGCAGCTCCGTCAGAATCAGAGACTTGTTGCTCGTAGAAGTGGGAACAAACCGAGAGAAAGGGTGAAATCCTCTGCCTGAGACCTCACAACCAAAGTGCGACAAAAGAAAAAAATGTCTTTTTTGAAACGTTAACGGATATTCAGGATTAAATAAACCAAACAACAGCGAATTCCGGAGAAATTTAGCAGCATCAGAATTCAATTATGGAGTCCAGTGCACTTCATCGATGTCCGTTTGGAATTATCAAGTATGGTAGATATCGTGGGCAGCACGGTGGCACAGTGGTTAGCACTGCTGCCTCACAGCGCCTGAGACCCGGGATCAATTCCCGCCTCAGGCGACTGACTGTGTGGAGTTTGCACGTTCTCCCTGTGTCTGCGTGGGTTTCCTCCGGGTGCTCCGGTTTCCTCCCACAGTCCAAAGATGTGCAGGTCAGGTGAATTGGCCATGCTAA
>NW_025214282.1:0-1546 GCF_004010195.1 Chiloscyllium plagiosum | reverse complement strand
CTGTTTGTTCGAGTCTCTGCATTACTGCCTCTGCGAACAATACTGATATCGGAGATCCCATGTGTGTGCCATTGATTTGTCCAAAGGTTTCGTTACAGAAAGTGAAGAGTTGTAATTGGTGAATGTGACTTTGTTTGTTCTAATATTGCAGCCAATATTTCCTTGACCAGGTTGATGTTGATGGATGTGAACAGGGCTGTTACGTCAATAACATTACCAACCCAAGGAAACCTGATCACATAATAGAAAGCGTTCATTAACACCATTGCTTCACCGAAGGGTCACTGATGACGTTACATAGCTTGGTGATGAAACATCTGAAAATGAACGTTCCGGCTCAGCGTGAAAACTTACATCGGGTAGAGGCAATTTTCCTTTGTAGCTAACGTTGTGCTGTCTCTGTCATGAGACTAATTAATTGGGATAGTATAGTGGGAGATTTGCACACCGTTTCGAACTCTGTATTGTCCCAGACTACGGAGTGTCTGATATGGACAATGCAGATGTATATTTACTCTCTATGTTGCACCTTTCTATTATTGTACTCATTTTAAAGACAAATGGCATATAAAGATTGCACAAGCAAAGTGGTTCGCATTTTGGCCTCTCAGAGCAAGAAATCAGGGTTTGATTACACGCTCGAGAAACTGTCTCTTTGAAGTTTGCATATTCTTCCCAAGACTGCGTTGTTTTTCTTTGACTGTTCTCGCAGTCTCCCACAGTCCAAATATGTACAGTTTAGTTGGACTGGCCATGGGAAATATAAGAATAGGAGCATAGGTTAATGAAACAGGTCTGAGTCGAATGCTTATTGGATTGTCCTTGTGGGCCTCGAGGGGTTGAATGGCTTGTTTCCACACTGCAGGTATTCTATGACACCACGTGTGTGGTGATGCAATTTGGGAGACTAAATGAAAACAATACTTCACTGTAACTGTCAGGAACCAGAGGCGCATTGATATGCAGATGGATATTGAAGTGCATATCCGTAGCTCTCTGAAAATGTCAACAGGTCTAGGTACGGTGCTCAACAAGGTGTATGGCACGTATGCATTCACCAGCCAAGGCACAGAGTATAAAAGTGAGGAAGTAATCTTACAGCTCTTAAATCCTTTAATTTAGCTCACATTTGAATTGTGCATCCAGTACTGTACGCAGTATTAAAGGTCGGTTGTGAGGCTTGAAAGACCGTGTAGAAAGGGTCATCAGGATGTTGCTTGGATTGAACTCTATTGGTTTTATTTTGCATTGCTCACATATAGATCCTGCGAATTCACCCAAAACAATACTAAATTCATTCTCTCTGATGATGAATTGCAGCCATTTCCGTTTACAGATTATAGTTACGATTAACAGAAGAATATACGCCTATGTAGCTCTCACTTAATAGGTGCAGATGTGGTCTGAGATTGATAATCAAGTGACTGCCACGATTCTCCAACATGCTTACTTTCTTATTATTCTTGTCGACCCCACGAACTTCCACAAATTCCCATACTATACTTTCATCAAAAACATTATGTCACAATATTACCCATCCACAAAC
>NW_025214281.1:30588-41054 GCF_004010195.1 Chiloscyllium plagiosum | reverse complement strand
AGCAACAAAGAGGATGTTTCATGTACATGGATGTAGCTTTAGTGACCACATGTGGTTACAGAGATAGGAAGGCTGGTAGTGACTACAGAGGTAGAGTTATGGAGCAGTGTCGTGACGGGAGAAGGTCACAGCGATAGAGGAGATTGCAGATATTGGGAGGGTTATTGTGGCTTCAGGACACTGTACACAGGCAGGGTTCCGGAATGGGAGCAGGTTACACAGACAGGAAAGGCTGTAGGGACTGGAGGAGTTTATACAGATAGAGAGGTCTGTAAGGATAGTGGATGAATTAGAGGCCGTGTTGTGGTGTAGGATGGGAGACAGGAAAGTTATAGGGATCGAAGGCTACAGTGATATCATGTGCTGTAGGGGCTGGAGGAGGGTACGCAAAGGGTTGAGGCTGGAGGATGTTACAGAGACAGGGTGGGTTGGAGGTATTGTGCAAGATGACAGAAAGAGAGATTATTGTAATGATGGGAGGAGGACATTCCTGAGATTTGGCATGTCATCCAGTCTGGAGCATTTTACAGTGACAGGGAGATAGTCAGCATTGAAGTAGGTTTCAAATTTGCAGAGGGATTGTAGGGAGGGCGTGAGGTTAGAGATAGGAACTGTTCTCAGAGTTAAAAGCATTCAAGGCACTAGCTCAGATGAGTTGGACTGAAGGGTCTGTTTACTTGCTATATGACTCTATGGTGCGACAATGGAGAATGTTGGAGTGTAAATAGAGAACATAAAGCTCCCAGGCTTCAATAGCACCTTCTCGTGGTCGGCCTGCTTTCCGCTCCATTGTCCTGATGATCACTAAGACAGCATTGGCCTGGATTGAAAACTGTGACAGTCCCGATGCTGTCCTAGGCAGGCTCAGTATAGCAGAGCTGAAAGTAATCCTCTCACAAAGAATGGGGATTGAGCCTGGGAGCTTTATGCTCTGTGTTCACCGTTCAGCACTGTATCTACGTCATGTCTTGATGGCCGATGTTTCGATCTATTTAAATGCTCTCTGCTCTGTTCCCTGTGAATGATCTCATCTCATTGCAGGATTTATTGAGGACTCCAGATCTCCCTGCCCTTTGTCTCTCTGGTTGACCAACCATCTTCAATGTGGTGATGGATGAGACAGGCAGCAGTTGGGAAGTCTATTGGGTCAGGAGCTTCCTGAGTACCTACAGGAGACAGAGATTAGACAGAATGGGAAATTAGACTGATGCAGTGAGGGTTACACAGGGAGAATGGTACTGAGTGTCACAGAGATCTGGAAAATCTGAGACTCCACCCCTGGCTTGTGCTGCTGCGTCTCTCTGGAGTGGAGAAGTCTGTTAGCTCAGGATCTGGAGTAGCTGCAAGAGTGAGAGACACTGACAGAGGCAGCAATTAAACCCACAGTGAGGGATACCAAATGGAGAGATACTGAGTGATATCACCAGAGTGCAAGAATGATTTCAGGATCAAGCAATGGGCATGATGAAAGGTCTTTGATTCATAGTGCAGTAGGATCAGACGGTTGAGCTACGAGTGGGAGAGGTGATGGCCTCGTGTTATTCTCACTAGTCTGTTCATTCAGAATTTAATGCCGGTGTCAGCTATAACCATCTAACTGCTTAATATCCTTTAAGGAAGGAAATATGTTATCGCCAGCAGGTCTGGCCTACATGTGACTCCAGACGCAGAGCAAGGAGGTTGACTCTGAACTGTCCCCTGAAATGATCCAGCAAGGCACTCAGGTAAAGGGCAGCTCGGGGTGGGAAATACACGCTGGCCAACCAGAGATGGCAACAATCCACGAGTGGGAATTAAAAACAACTCTGCTGGGAGCAGTGTCCTGGCCAGTCATGTAGGTAGGTATATGGACAGGGCTTTAAACTGACAGAGAGGAAGCAGGGACAGGGTTCAGGTGAAAGGAGCTTTCCAAATCCAAATAGAAAAGGTGAAGCATCGGAACAGCATGGAATGTGGCTGAAAACAAGCAGAAAGGAATAGGAAGGGACAGAGTTTAAAAACTGTACATCAGTGAATTAGGCTGTGACAAGAAATTCTGGGAAAAAGTCAATTACAATGTTCTTTCTTTGGAATGGACCAAGTCTCTGCAATAAGGTAATAGACTTGTGACGCAGAGATAAATAATATTTAGTCACCAGAAAGATGTGGTTACAGGAGAAACAAAAGGTGGAACATAAATATTCTTTTGTACCCATCCTTGAGGGGTCTCAGGGAGAGCAGAATGGGTAACCCTGACAGTAATGGGTAACAAAGGCATGAGAGAGAACGCATTTGGCCTCAGATGATGCAGCTGATTCAGCCTGAATGCAGATTATGGGTAACATGTGTCAAAACCATAAGCAGGAGAATGTTTTTCAGGCTGCCTGACAACATTTCATTGCTCAACACTGTTACATATTCAAATGGATTCCTGTATAATGCAAAGGCACTGCGATACTTTTGGGAGACTTCAGTCTTTGTCAAAAGTGATATTCTCCAAACTCATCTTGGAATGTTTTTGTCAATATTTCTTTCAATAACACACTGTGTAAATGGCCAGGGATGTGACTATCTCAGATAGACCGTTGGGTGATGATGCTGAGTGAAGGAGTAATGTCACACTGAGATATCCTCTGGGAAATTGTAGTGTAGTGGAATTCAGTGAGATGATGGATTGTTAAAGTGACCATAAAGCACACCCTGCAATCACAACCAAAGGCATTTATGTGTTTTTGAGAGGAGAACTGACAAGGTAAACAGGGGAAGCAGTGAAATGTGTGGCTGTAAATGGACAGTACAAAACATTTACAGTCATAGGGATGAACAGCACAGAAACAGAGCCTTCAGTCCAACTCATCCATGTCACCCACATATCCTAACATAATCTCGTTTTATTTGCCAGCACTTGGCCCAAATCCCTCTCAATCCTTCCTGTTCGTGTACTCATCCAAATGTCTTTTAAATGCAATAATTGTACCAGCCTCCACCACTTCCTCTAGCAGTTCATTCCATACACACATCACCCTCTGCCTGTAAAAGTTGTCCCTTAGGTTCCTTTTATATCTTTTCCCCTCTCATCCTGAACCTAGGCTGTCTGGTTCGGGGCTCCACTACCTTAGGGAAAAGACCTTTTCTGTTAAACCTATCCGTACCTCTCTTATAAACCTTTATATGGTCTCCACTCAGCCTCAAATAGCCACAGCCCATTCAACCTATCCCTGTAGCTCAAATCTTCCAATCCTGGCAACATCCCTGTAAATCTTTTCTGAACGCTTTCTATTTACACAACATCCTTCCGATAGGGAGGAGACAAGAATTGCATGGAATATTCCAAAATTGGTCTATCCAATGTCTTGGACAGCCAGAACATGACCTCCCAACTCCTCTACTCAATGCTTTGATCAGTAAACGCAAGCATACCAAACACCTCCTTCACTATCCTTTCTACCTGCAACTCCACTTTCAAGGAGCTATGAACCTGCATTCCAAAGATCCTTTGTTCAGCAACACTCCCTAGAAATATACCATTAAGTGTGTAAATCCTGCTGAGATTGCTTTCCCAAAACGCAGCACGTCACATTTATTTAAATTAAACTCCATCTGCCACACCTCAGCCCATTGGCCCATCTGATCCAGATCCCATTGTAATCTGAGGTAACATTCTTCGCTATCCAAAACATCTCCAATTTTGGTGTCATCTGCAAACTTACTAACTACACCTCCTATGTACACATCCAAATCATTTATATAAATAACAAAAATAGTGGATCCAGCACCGATCTTGTGGCACTCCACTGGTCACAGGCCTCCAGTCTGAAAAACAACCCTCCACCACCACCCTCTGTCTTCTAGCTTTGAGCCAGTTCTGTATCCAAATGGCTGGTTTTCCCTGTATTTCATGAGATTTAACCTTGCTCACCAACCTCCCATGTGGAAACTTTTCAAACACCTTATTGAAGTCCATATCGCTCACACTGACCGCTCTGCCCTCATCAATCCTTTTTGTTATTTCTTCAAAAACCTCAATTTCTTGAGACATGATTTCCCACGCATAAAGCAATGCTGACTATCCCTAACTCCACACTGCCTTTCCAAATACATGCAAATCCTGTCCCTCATGATTCCCTCCTTCAACTTGCCCACCACCAATGTCAGGCGAACCGGTCTGTAGTTCCCTGGCTTTTCCTTACAATCTTGCTTAAATAGTGGCACCATGTTAGCCAACCTCAAGTCTTCTGGTACCTCACCTGTGACTATCGATGATAAAATTATTTCAGCACGGGACACAGCAATCACTTCCATTGCTTCCCACAGAGTTCTAGGGTACACCTGATCAGGTCCTGGTAAGGTCCTACGAAGTATTCCTGAATCAAGAGACCTTGGAGTGCAGGTTCATAGCTCTTCGAAAGTACAGTCGCAGGTAGATAGGATAGTGAAGAAGGCATTTGGTATGCATTCCTATATTGGTCAGAGTACTGAGTACAGGAGTTGGGAGGTCATGTTGCGGCTGTACTGGACATTGGTTAGGCCACTGTTGGAATATTGCATGCAATTCTGGTCTCCGTCCTATCAGAAATATGTTGTGAAAGATTTACAAGGATGTTGCCAGGGATGGAGGATTTGAGCTACAGGGAGAGGCTGAAAAGACTGGGGCTGGCTTCCCTGGAGCGTCGGAGGCTGAGCGGTGACCTTATAGAGTTTTACAAAATTATGAGGGGCATGGAGAGGATAAATAGACAAATTGTTTTCCCAAGGATCGGGGCGTCCAGAACTGGAGGGTATGGGTTTAGGGTGAGAGGGGAAAGATATAAAAGAGACCTAAGGGGCAACTTTTTCACACAGAAGGTGGTACGGGCATGGAATGAGCTGCCAGAGGAAGTGGTGGAGGCTGGTACATTTGCAAGATTTAAGTGGCATTTGGATGGGTATATGAATAGGAAGGGTTTGGAGTGATATGGGCCGGGTGCTGGCAGGTGGGAATGGATTCGGTAGGGATATCTGGTTGGCATCGACGGGTTGGACCGAATGGTCTTTTTCCAGGCTGTACATCTCTATGATTCTATGACCTGGAAAGTTCCTGGGGATTTATCCACCTTTATGCATTTCAAGACATCCAGCACCTCCTCTTTTGTAATATGGACATTTTGCAAATTGACACCATCTATGTTCCTACATTCTATATCTTCCATGTCCTCCTCAGAGTAAACACTGATGTAAAACACTTGTTTAGTATCTCCCCATCTCCTGCAGCTCCACGTGCAGGCTGCCTTGTTGATCTTCAAGGGGCCCGATTCTCTCCCTAGTTACCATTTTGTCCTTTATGTTTTTATAAAAACCCTTGGGATTCTTCTTAACAATATTTGTCCAAGCTATCTCGTGCCCCCTTTTCAGCCTCCTGATTTCCCGCTTTAGTACACTCCTACAGCCTTTAGACTCTTCTCAGGATTCACACTCTCTCCTGAGATATGTTTACTTCTTTTTCTTCACTGAAACCTCAATTTCTCTCCATATCCTGTATTCCGTACACCTATCAGCTTTTCCTTTCACCCTAACAGGAATACTGTACACAGTCTCTGAACTGCCGTTTCCATTTTTAAAGGCTTCCCAATACCCAATGATAAACGTTTCAATCTCTCAAAATGGCAACTCCCCAATTCCTGCATCTCGCGAAACCATCTCGCTTGACAATAATGACAAAATAAAGAACTTTCCAAAGGAAGGCATCAATGAGGTGAGCTCTGGACAGGAACATAGATCTGGAGGTTACCACATGCACGGAGAGTGCTTTCCACCAGAGCAGCACCAGGTCAGTATCAGGCACAAAGACAGAATGGGCAAACAGATTCACCTCTGATCTCACATCTCCCAGCCTGGGAACCTGAAGCTGTGCACAGCCATTCTGGAGAGTTATACAGATATCAGGAGTATTGCTGTGGCAAATAGAGGTTTCAGTAATTTTGAGGGAAGATACTAATAAAGGAGGTTACAGAGGTAAGGAGGATTGTTGGGACTTGAAGAGGTTTCCCAGTTTACGAGTGTTGGAGGGATTGGAACAGGTTACCAAGATAGGGAGGGTTTAAGATTGAACGATTCCACAGAAAACCTTTACAGGGAGAAATGCAGGATTCTTCACAGTGTGGAGGAACAGAAGTATCTTGGGGTCCACGTCCATTGATCCCTCAAAGCTGGTACTCAAGCTGATAGCCTTGTTCAGAAGGCATGTGATGTGATGGCTTTCATTAGCAGGGGGATTGAATTTAAGAGCTATGAGGTTATGCTGCAGCTTTATCGAGCCCTGGTTAGACAACACTTGGTTTATTGCGTACAATTCTGGTTGCCTCATTATCAGAAAGATGTGGAAGCTTTAGAGAGGGTGCAGAGGAGATTTATCAGGATGCTGCCTGGACTGGAGGGGAGATCTTACAAAGAATATTTGAGGGAGTTAGGGCTTTTCTCATTAGAATGAAAAAGGATGAGAGGTGATTTCATAGAGGTGAATGAGATGATTTGAGGCTTAGATAGAGAGGGTAACCACATACCTTTCCCGTTGCAAAAATTGAAATGATGAGGTGGCATAAGTTGAAGGTGATTGGAGGAAGGTTTATAGGAGATGTCAGGGGTGGGTTCTTTACACATCGTGTAGCGGGTGCGTGGAATGCACTGCCAACAGTGGTAGCAGATTCCAGAGACATTTAAGCAATTCTTAGATAGGCAAATGGATGATAGTAAAATGTAGGGTCTGTAGGATAAAAGGTCAGCACAACATTGAGGCCCAAGGGCCTGGGCTGTGCTGTACTGTTCTACGTTCTCGATAGGGAGGGTCACAATGGCACAAAGAGGTTTCAGAAAGTTGGAGAGGATGGGATCTGAATGAAGAGACACAAATAGGAACGTGTGCTCAGATTGTCGAGGGTAACAGAGACAGCAATGATCTGATCTGGAGCAGACAACCCAGACTAGGAGTGGTGTGGGGACGGGAGGTAGTTTCACAGGGAGCGAGGACCATAGAGCCACAAGAGGTTACAGAGCTATAGAGCCTGCAGGAGTTCATGGAGATGGGGAGGTTGGGAGGGATGAAGCAGTTTACAGGCGCAAGGATGTTGCTCGGATGGGATGGTTGGAGACAGTTTCACAAATAAGGAAGTTTAAACCTCCTGCAGTTTAGTCAAAGTGGGATGGTTTGTAGAGGAGAGTGGCATTTACACAAATAGAGGTGTAAGAGCTGGAAAAGGTTATGGAGATGAGTAAATGGATGGAGAGACTGGAGGAGCTTGCATTGACAGGGTGGGAGATAGCCACGGGATGATGTTACACATATAGTGAGTCTTTTCGGAACTGAATCAGGAGAGTAACAGGAATTGGAGTGAGTTCTACAGATCCTGACTGCAGCAGGGACCTGAGAGGATTGCAGGGTCTCCACAGATTGATCATGTCTTTCGGATTGGAAAAAGATATGGATTGATTAAACCCAATGTATGCTGTTTTCTTTTTCTTGACCAGAGCCTCAATATCCCTCAGCAGACAGGGATCCTGAAACCTGCCAGCTTTTCCCTTCACCCTAACAGGGATATACTGGCCCTGGAGTCTTGAGATCACACTTTTAAAACCCTCCCGTTTGCCAGTCATTCCTTTTCCTTCAAACAGACTCACCCAATCGATGGTAATCATGATGTGGAGGAGCCGGTGTTGGACTGGGGTGGACAATGATAAAAATCACACAACACCAGCTTACAGTCCAACAGTTTAGTTGGGGACACTAGGTTTCAGAGCACTGCTTCATCAGGTGGTTGTGGAGCACAGTTGTACGGCACAGAATTTATAACAACAGGATAGCAGTGTCATTGAATGTAATATCAAACACATTTAGTTTCTGCCTTTCACCTTTTAGGATTATCACCTGTGCTTCGAAAGCTGGTGCTTTGAAATAAACCTATTCGACTATAACCTGGTGTTCTGTGATTTTTAATTCACCCAATCCTGCCTAATGGCCCCAAACCTGGCCCTACTCCAGTTTCATCTGGGGACCTGTCTGATCCTTTTCCATAACTCTGTTCTAACGAAGACAGTTGTGGTCACTGGACCCGAAGTGCTCTCTGACTGACACTTCAGTCACTTTCCAGACCTCGTTTTCTGAGGGGAGGTCCAGTGCTGCACCCGCCCGAGTAGAGTTGGGCCTTGTTAGAGTTACATCTTGGTTTAGGAAAATTTCTTGGACACATTTGACAAATTGCACTCCGTACGGGCCTTTTACTGTGGGTGGCCCAGTCCATCCAGGCGAAGTTAACATCTCCAACCAATACTACATTATTATTTCTATAGGTTCAAAGTTTGTGAGAAGATTTGTCATGTTGCTTGTCGTCTGCGTGTGTGGCTACTAGGGATAGCTGGTCGTGTCGTTTCGTGGCGAGTTGATGTTCGTGGACGAACATCAACTAGCCACGAAACGACACGACCAGCTATCCCTAGTAGCCACACACGCAGACGACAAGCAACATGAATTTGACTGGGACAACACTACCATTATAGGGCAAGCGAAACAAAGAAGTGCCAGGGAATTCCTAAACTCTTGGCACTCATCCACAAACTCCATCAACAAACACATAGACCTGGACAACACTACCATTATAGGGTAAGCGAAACAAAGAACAGCCAGGGAATTTCTAGAAGCTTGGCACTCATCCACAAACTCCATCACAAACAGATAGACCTGGACCCAATATACCGGCCACTACAGCAGACAGCTGAAACTGAGAACCGGAAGCGGCAGGGACAGGCCACTATAAATGCCGGAGGAAACACCACAGAAGCGTTTCACAGGAGGCTCCCAAGCACTGAGGATGTCACCTAGACAGGGGACGAAACGTTTGCAACAAAAAAAATTCTCTAGGTACCTGCACTCTCTCTACACATCTGCTCCTCTTGTATCCGCTGGCTATTTGGGAATCTAGAACACTGTCCCAACAGAGTCCATCCCCTTTTTGTTTGTAACTTCTAACCATATGACGTCATTTGATGATCCTACAAGAGTATCCTTTTTAAGCACTGTTGTTCTGCCCTCTCTTATCAAAAGTGCAACTCTCCCATCTCACTCACTCTGTCAGACCTGTAGCTTCTGTATCCTGGAACAGTGAGCTGCCAGTCCTGCCCTTCTCTCAGCCATGTTTCTGTTATGGCTATAATATCCCAGTCCCCAAAGCCAATCCATGCTCTGAGATCGTCTGCCTTACCAGTCAGGCCTCGTGTGTTGAAATAAATGCACGATAAACCAGTAGTCTTTTCCCTCCCTTGACTGTGCCCCAGGATATCCAGAATAGGAAACTTGTTCTCGGTGGCTGACGTATTTTTCCCCTGACTGGCCGATTGTACCTCTCTTCCTCAGAGTCCCTGCCAACCTAGTTTAAACCCTCCCCAGGTAACACTAACAAATCTCCCTCACAGTGATCCTGGTGCCCCTCTGTTTTAAGTCAAACCTGTTCCCCCTTGTACAGGTCACCTCGACCCCAGAAGAGATCTCAATGATCCAAACATTACCCCATCCCCCAGCTCCTAAGCCACACATCTATCTGGCTATCTTTCTATTTCAGTCCCCAATGGGGCAGGAGGCACTAGGAATAATCTGTAGATCACTTCCCTTGAGGTCATCTTTTTAAACCTCTCACCTAACTCCTGATACTCATTTCACAGGACCCCATCCCATTGTCTACCACTGTCACGTTGACTGATGTGCACAATGACCAATGGCTAGTCACCCTCCCCTTCAGAATGTTCATTAACTGCACAGAGACATTCTTGACCCTGGTACCCGGAAGGCAGCACACTATCCTGGGATGTCTTCTGCAGCCAAAGAATCTCCTGTCTGCCCCCCTCACAACTGAGTCTCCTATCAGTATCACGATCATTAGAGAGGATCTGGCAAACGTTGGGGACTGAAGGGTTTGTTTCCATGCTGTACTTCTCTACGACTTGAAAAGAATGCATGTTATGGAAGAGGTGGTGCTGGAGGTTTTAAAACACAAAGATATGGAAGGCCCCAGGACCTGATTAAGTGTATCACAGGACATTGTGGGATGCTAGGGAAGAAATTGTGGAGCCCCGAGCAAAGGTGATGGGCTGGAAGGCTGGAGGATGGAATCGTGGGCAGTGAAGGAGGTTCTTTGAGATTACAAAGGGATCTTGATGAAATGGGTGAATGGGCTGAAAAACTGCAGTTGGAATTCAATCTGAATAAATGCGAGGTAGTGCGTTTGGTAAAACAAACATTATACAATTAATGTTCGGGACTCGGTTTGTGTTTTAGAGCAGAGGGGCCTCCGGGTTCAGGTAAATAATTCTTGAAGTTTGCATCACAGGATGGAATAGACGGTGCTTGGTATGCTTGACTATTGCTCAGTCCATTGAGTGGAGGATTTGGGACGTCATGTTGAGATTGTACAGACACTGGTGAGGCCTGTTCTGCAATACTCCATCCAGTTCTGGTCGCCCAGTTA
>NW_025214281.1:23602-29151 GCF_004010195.1 Chiloscyllium plagiosum | reverse complement strand
ATTTAAAAAGGCAAGGATTGATGAAAGATAGTCAGCACGGCTTTGTGCAGACAAAGTCAGGTTTCACTAACTTGATTGTTGTTAAATTGGTGACCATACATTGTCTACACTAACGTCACATGGCCTTTGACAGGATTTAGCATGATATACTGGTTTGTAAGATTAGATCACGTGGGATCAGGGAGAGCGAGCCATCTGTACACAAAATTGGCTTGACAGTAGGAGACAGGGGTGATGGGAGAGGGTTGTTGTTCGGACTGGAGGCCTGTGACCAGCGGTGTGCAATAATGATCAGGGCTTGGTCCACTAATGTGCATCATCTACATAAACGATTTGGTTGAGAATTTAAGAGTCATTGTTCCTAAGTTTGTAGATGATCAAATTAATTTTATAGTGGGCAGTGAATACCAAAGGGGATCTTGACCAACTGGGCCAGTAGACCAAGGAATGAAAGGTAGAGTTTAAAATCAGGTCTTGTGATCTTGTTAAAACAAACCAGGGAGAATGCTCACGGTTAATGGTAGAGCCCTGGGCAGTGTTGTCGAACAGAGTGAGTCCAAGGGGTGCAGTTACACTATTCTTTGGTAGTGGTATCACAGAGGGAAAGCAGCATGTGGCACACTTACCTTTATGGATCAGAGCATTGAGTACATAAATTGTAGATATTTGTAATATTGTCCTCAATATTTCCCTTGGGCAGAGGAGGCTCCAGGTTGATCTTATAAAGGTTTATAAAACCATGCGGTCCATGAGGAAGGTGAATAGCCAAGGGTAGGTGAGTCCAAAACTAGAGGCATAAACGTGAGGCGAGAGAGCAAAGAGGGAGCTGAGGGGCAACATTATCCACAGAGGAAGGATCATAGATGGAAAGGAATGCCAGGACCACATGGGAGAAACAAGAACAATTACAACATGGAAAAGACATTTGGGCAGGAACATGGAGAGGAGAAGGTTTGAAGGGATATGGGCCAGATGCAGGCAAATAAGTCTCGTTCAGTTTGGGAAACCTGGTCAGCATGGACTAGTCGGACTGAGGTTCTGTTTCCATGCTGCATGACTCTGTATCAAGTCACTGGGAGAGGAGACTATCCAGGTAAGGCTTGTTGTAGACACTGAAGCAAGTTACAGCGATAGGGATGGTATTCTGGAATGCAGCTCATTTCAAATATGAGGAGGGACTATGGGGAAGGGAGGAGGTTACAGGGATGGGAACTAATGTAGGAGTTACAAATTGTTGAAGAGACTGGTCCATCAGACATGCCTCAGGCTACTGACTGTGTGGAGTTTGCACATTCTCCCCGTGTCTGCGTGAGTTTCCTCTGGGTGCTCCGGTTTCCTCCCACAGTCCGAAGATGTGCAGGTCAGGTGCATTGGCCATGCTAAATTGCCCGTAGTGTTAGGTGAAGGGGTAAGTGTAGGGGTATAGGTGGGTTGCGCTTCGGTGGGTCGGTGTGGACTTGTTGGGCCGAAGGGCCCGTTTCCACACTGTACGTAATCTTATCTATGGCATTAGATTAGATTAGATTCAGTGTTGGAGAGGGAACACAGAACAGAAAGATCTCAGGCAGCATTCCCACCCTCTTGTGAGAGGCCTGCTTTCCCCTCTGTTGTACGGATACTCACTAAGACAGCACAGGCCTGGATTGATAACTCTGAATTCCCGATGCTGTCTCAGTGCAACGTAAGTTAAAGTAGGAGCGGTGATTGAGCCTGGGGTGTGTGTGAACTGTGCTCCACCTCCAACACTGTAACTATGTCATGTCTTGTTTTGCGATGTTTGGAGCCCTCTCATTGCTCTCTGCGCTGTGCACTGTGAGTGATCTTACTTCACTGCAGGATTTATTGAAGGCTCCAGATCTCCCTGACCTTTGTTGCTCTGGCTGACCGACCATTTTCAATGAGACACCCAGCACCTGGGAAGTCTATTTTGTCAGGAACTTCCCGAGTAACTACAGGAGACAGAGAAATAGACAGAATGGGAAATTAGACTGATGCAGTGAAGGTTCCACATGGAGAATGGCCCCGAGTCCCACTGAGATCTGGGAAATCCAAGTCTCCATCCCTGGCCTGTGCTGCCTTGTCTCTCTGGAGTGGAGAGTTATGTTGGCTCAGGAGCTGGAGTAGCTGCAAAAGCTCTGTGCCTCCGCATTTCAATACCTCAGGAGGGAGACCGTCTGCTCCAGCAGCCTTGTTGTTCCTGAGCTGGCATTAAATCCTAATGCAAAATATTTGTTCAGTATCTCACCCATCAGCAGTGATTCCACACAGACAGCCTCATTGACCTTTCAGTGGCTCTATTCTCTCCCGAGCTAATTTTTAGCCCTTGTTGAATCTTGTCAAAATGCTTCTGAAATTTCAAATATCCCCCTAGCGCTACTAGTCTCCCCCAGATTTAAGTATTCTGCCATTTATGGTCACACCAAAATATAGAATGCAACAAATTTAAAAATATTCCCCTTTTATAAAATCATGCCTCTCCCATTGTTTCTAAGTGTCTAGTTATCATTTTTTTTGTCATATCCTTTATAACACATTCCAGCATGTTTCTGACTTACTGTCAGGCTAACACCGTTTGGTTTCAGATTGACTGCACAAAGGGTTTTGGGAATCCTTGTGGATCATTCTGTAAAAGGTAGTTTACAGTGTCAGCAGGTAATAGAGAAGACAGATCAAATGCTGCCATTTATTACAGAGGGAATGGAGTCTAAATATAGGGAGGTCTAGTTAAAACGATGCAAGGTACAAGTCAGACCACACCTAGATTGTAATGAACAGTATGCGTGCCCTAGGAAAGATATTCTTGTATTGGAGGCAGACCAGGGAAATTTCTTTCGGCTGATCCTGGAGATGGCGGGATGTTCCAATGAGAAGAGGTGGAGTAGATTGACCTTGAACCTATTGGGGTTTTGAAGAATGGGAGAGAAATTGAATGAAACATCGAGGATTCTGAGGGGCTTTGACAGGGTAGATGCTGTGAAGTTAGAAAATCGAACAGTACAGCAGAGTAATAGACCCTCCGGCCCACCATGGCTGTACTGACTATGATGCTATTCTAAACTAATCCCATCTGCCTGCATATGGTTTATATCCATCTTTCTCTGCCTGTTTATGTGTCTATCTGAATGCCACTTCAAAACTTCGCCCTCGTTGCCACTTCTCCCACCTCCTGAGCAGCGTCCACTCTCTCTGTCAAGAACATTGGCCTCATTCATCTAATTTAAAACTTCTCACTCTCACCTTAAACCGAGGTGCCCTAGTATTTGAGATTTCAACATTGGAAGAAGGATTCCAATTATTCACACTATCCATGCTTTTCCTAATGCTATATATCTGTTCCAGGTCACCCCCTCAGCCGCCGATACTCTCTCAAGACAATCCAACTGTGTCTCAACTCCTTACAGTAAACACATTCTCATCCAGACAACATTCTGGTAACCCTCTGTTGCACGCTCCCCAAAGCCTCCACATCCTTCCCGTAGTGTGTCGATGAGACCTACACACAACATACCAAACATGGCCGAATGAAGTTTCATTCAGTCACAACATGACATGCAAACGTCTGTACTCAATACTGTGACCAATGAAAGCAAGCAGGCCATACGCCTCCTTTACCACCACATTCTGCTGTGTTGTTATTTTCAGGGAGCTATGGATTTGCAACCAAAGTCGCCTGTTTTATCAATGTTTCCAATTAGTCAATTGGTGTAATTCTATCTAACGTTTGACTTCATAAATGCATCACTTCACACTTGTCCCGATGAAATTCGATTTGCCATTTCTCTGCCCAGCGTTCCAGCTGATCTACACGCTGCTGCAAATTTTAACACTCTTCCTCACTATCCACAATTCCCTGAACTACCCCTAATCATTACATGCCTCTCCAAATGGTGTCTGCAAAATTACTAATCAAACTGCTGACCTTTTCATCTTGTTCACAGAGATAAATTACAAACAGATATCGCAGCACTGATCCTGTGAAACACCATTGGCCACAGATGTCCAATCAGAAATTCACCACTGCACATGCCTCTTGTCTACTATCACCAATAAAATATTGTATCCAACTTACCAATGACCATTGATTCCATGGATTGTGATTTGATCTTCCAGATTTCCCTTGCTATTTGAAAGTTGTCCATTCAACATGACTCTAAATTTTGATTCCCAGATTAAATTGGTTGTCTCAGGATGCACTGACTGCATCCTTTCTTCACAACAAAACAGGACCTTGTTTGGTTTTTTACTGATCCTGCCTAAATCCCTACAACCCCTCAATAATCACATCCCAGCCATGATCATTCTGCAGCCCCATCTCCATAACAACATTTCGATCATATCTCTTCTCTTCAGTAAATGGTATCATTCCATCTGCCTTGTTGCAAATGCATGGCGCATGTCACCGAGACAGGATCTTTGAGGGATGGATAGAGGTCACAAGATGTTTGGGAGTGCGACGATGTTACAGGGTTAAGCATAGCTACAGTTGCTAGCGAATGTTCACAGGAGAAAACATTTTATTGTTTGAAGGAAGTTAGAGAGATAAAGTGTCTTTGATTAGATTTTAGAGATAGGGACGTGTATAGGGTTGTGGATCGTTACATGGACTATACTGATCAGGGTGTAGAAACATTCGCATGATTCCAGGATGTGGTACATTTAGCAATAGTTGTAGGATCTGGAGAATATCACAGTGATAGGGAGGATGGCATGGACTGGAAAATAGTACAGGGAAAGGGAGGGTGGTATGGACTGGAGAATGTCGCAAGCACATGGAAGATAATATAGACTGGAGAATGTTGTACGGATAGGGAGGAAATTGTGGACTGAATAAACTTGAAAGGAGAGATGATTTTATGCTCTGGAATGTACTTCAGAGAGAGTGAGTGCTGTGCATGCTGCAAGTTACGACAGGGATAGGGAAGCTTGTAGAGACTGGACGAGAGAGTCATAGAGAGGCTTGTGAGAGACCAGATTCACTTATGAGCATAGGATGTGCTACAGCGAGCAGAGCCTTTTGAAGATATAAACGAGGATACAATGGCCACAAAGCAGTCACACCATTACATAGGTATATAGGAACTGAAGGAATTGAAGAGATTACACAGACTGGGAGTGTTGTATGCAGTGGAGGAGATTTAACTTGTAGGGATGGCTTTAGAGACTCAACAACATTCGGAAATAATGGGGGTTGCAATGGTGAGAGTAGGTTTCAGCACGTTGGAAGGTATAGACCTGAAGGAGCTTTCACAGAAAGCGATCGCTTTCGGGTCTGGTGGGGGCTGCAAAGTAAAGGGGATTGTAGAGACTGGAGACATTTACACAGATAGGGAGAGTATTAGTGGTCGGCAGAATTCACAAAAACGGGTCTGCAGGACACGACAGAAATCAGAAGGGTTGTATCAACTTGATGGTGTACACAGGCAGGAAAGCTTGTGGGGGAGTGGAGCAGCTCAACATGATAGGGAGGGGCATGGAGACTGGAGATGTTGCAGAAAGATTACTATGTTTAATGCTTTAGAACTCCACATAAGTTTGTTCTGGTTCCTTCT
>NW_025214281.1:21837-23505 GCF_004010195.1 Chiloscyllium plagiosum | reverse complement strand
AGACTCAACAACGTTAGGAAATAATGGGGGTTGTAATGCTGAGAGCGGGTTTCAGCACGGTGGAGGATACAGACCTGAAGGAGCTTTCACAGATAGCGATGGCTTTCGGGTCTGGTGGGGGCTGCAAAGTAAAGGGGATTGTAGAGACTGGAGGCATTTACACAGATAGGGAGAGAATTAGTGGTCGGCAGAATTCACAAAAACGGGTCTGCAGGACACGACAGAAATCAGAAGGATTGTATCAACTTGATGGTGTACACAGGCAGGAAAGCTTGTGGGGGATTGGAGCAGCTCAACATGATAGGGAGGGGCATGGAGACTGGAGATGTTGCAGAAAGATTACTATGTTTAATGCTTTAGAACTCCACATAAGTTTGTTCTGGTTCCTTCTTTATGTTTCTGAACCGCTGTCGATACGCTTCTGGTACTAATCCATAAGCACATAAAATAGCCTGTTTGATATGTGCATCATCTCTTGACCACTCATGGGACAGCGCTGCAAATAGCTCACTGGCTCTGCAAAACAGCTTAGACTGAACTGGCGTTACCCACAAGACCTCAGGCCACTCCATCTGTTAATCCAATTTTTTAAATGAAGTACAGAGGTCGTTGAAAGTAGAGTCACAGGTAGATAGGATAGCAAAGAAGGCACTTGGTATGCATTCCTTTATTAGTCAGAGTATTGAGCACAGGAGTTGGGAGGTCATGTTGCGGCTGTACAGGACATGGTTAGGCTACTTTTGAAATGCCGTGTACAATTCTGGTCTCCTTCCTATCGGAAGGATGTTGTGAAACTTGAATGGGTTCAGAAAAGATTTACAAGGATTTTGCCATTTTTGGAGGATTTGAGCTACAGAGAGAGGCTGAACGGGGTGGGGCTGTTTTCCCTGGAGGTTGAGGGGTGACCTTATAGAGGTTGAGGGGTGACCTTATAGAGATTTATAAAATCATGAGGGGCATGGATAGGATAAATAGGCAAAGTATTTTCCCTGGGTTGCGGCTGTACAGGACATGGTTAGGCTACTTTTGAAATGCCGTGTACAATTCTGGTCTCCTTCCTATCGGAAGGATGTTGTGAAACTTGAATGGGTTCAGAAAAGATTTACAAGGATTTTGCCATTTTTGGAGGATTTGAGCTACAGAGAGAGGCTGAACGGGGTGGGGCTGTTTTCCCTGGAGGTTGAGGGGTGACCTTATAGAGATTGAGGGGTGACCTTATAGAGATTTATAAAATCATGAGGGGCATGGATAGGATAAATAGGCAAAGTATTTTCCCTGGGGTCGGGTGTCCAGTTCTAGAGGACATAGGTTTAGGGTGAGCGGGGAAAGATATAAAAGAGACCTAAGGAGCAACTTTATCACACAGGGGGTGGTACGTGTTTGGAATGAGCTGCCAGAAGAAGTGGTGGAGGCTAGTACAATTGCAACACTTAAAAGGCATCTGGATGGGTACACGAATAGGAAGGGTTTAGAGGGAGATGGGCCAGGGGCTGATTGGTGCGACTGGATTGTCAAGGACAAGTTGGACCAAAGGGTCTGCTTCCATGCTGTACATCTCTATGATTCTCTGACTTTAATTGCCGAAGTTTCAAATCACTGCAGGCAGTTAGAGACTGAGATAGAATTGTAAGGTCTTTTGGAGGTTCCACAGTTCGGGAGGATTGCAGG
>NW_025214281.1:19902-21514 GCF_004010195.1 Chiloscyllium plagiosum | reverse complement strand
ACCCTCAGGGGAATGGACAGGGTGGATGCTGAAAGGATGCTTCCTTCTCCTTATGGGAGAGAGGCAGACAACGAGACTCTGTTGACAAAGGTGGAGAAGAGGGAGTTGTCTTTTTGTCCCAATGGCCCAAACCTACTTCAGGTTTGTTTCCACACAGCTCAAAGGAAAGCAATGCGATAACAAAGAGCAAGGTTGTTTGGGACTGCAGGAGATATGAGACGAAGGCCAGGTTGGAAGGGCTGGAGGGAGTGAGAGAGAAGGGAGATGTTCAACAGCAAGAAGGGTTTACAGGGACTGGACATTGTCAGGACTGGAGAACATGTCATGCTCACTCATGAGAGGGAGATAACGATATGGCACAAGGTCAAACACAGCAGGAGGATCCCAAGCTCCGAACCTGTCATTTACTCAGGGCCGGCTCTCACCCAGTCTGGTGCCAAGCTCCAATGCAAACAGCATGAGGTTTCCCAGTTCCTGGTGCTCAGACCCCAGTGCACTCACCCCTGAACCAGTCGGTGAAGTATTTACACAGTTGTACATTTCCAGAAACATTGTGTCCTAGCTGACATAAACTGGTAAATTCACACTCTACCAGGCAAAGACCATCTGCACTCAGATTTCCTGGTGATACAAACCTCTGAGTGACAGTCTGCAGAGAACAACAGAATCCACGAATCCCCATTGCATGGGTCAGGGTCAATGACAAAAGTTTCCTTATTTCAAAAATAACAACTCCTCAATTCCTGCATCTCACAAAACTGCCATTTAAAAATGTTAAAATAAAGAACATTCCAAATGAAGGCTTTGATGAGGTGAGCTCTGGTCAGTAACATAGATCTGGATGTTACGGAGAGTGCTTTCTACCAGAGCACCCCCAGGTCAGTATCAGGCACACAGACAGAACCGGCAAATAGTTTCACAACGGAATTCACATCTCACAGCCTGGCAATTTGAAGCTGTGCTCACCCATTCCGGTAAAGATCTCGAGAAACAGGACATCAGAACGAGGAGACTGGAGGTTGGCTATCGTGTTGCTACTATTTAAGGAAGGCAGTAAAGAAAATCCAGGAAACTATGGACTGTTGAGCCTGACATCGGTGGGCAAGTTGTTGGAGGGAATCGTAAAGGAGAGGATGTACATGTATTTGGAAAGGCAAGGACTGATTAGGGATAGTCAACATTGCTTTGTGAGTGAGAAATCATGTCTCTCAAACTTGATTGAGATTTTTGAAGAAATAACATAGCGGATTGCTGAGGGCAGAGCGGTGGATGTGATCTATATGGACTTCAGTCAGGCGTTCAACAAGGTTCCCCATGGGAGACTGGTTAGCAAGGATAGATCTCACGGAATACAGGGAGAACTAGCCAATTGGTACAGAACTGGCTCAAAGGTAGAAGACAGAGGCTGGTGGGGGAGGGTTGGTTTTCAAACTAGAGGCCTGTGACCAGTGGAGTGCCACAAGGGTGCTGGGTCCAATACTTTGCATTGTTTACATAAATGATTTGGATGTGAGCATAAGAGGTATACTTTGTAAGTGTTCAGTTGACAACAAAATTGGAGGTTTAGTGGTCAGTGAAAGAGGTTACATCCGATTACAATGGGATCTTGATC
>NW_025214281.1:16622-18507 GCF_004010195.1 Chiloscyllium plagiosum | reverse complement strand
CTCCTTGAAAGCAGAGTTGCAGATAGGTAGGATAGTGAAGAAGGCGTTTGGTATGCTTTCTTTTTTTGGTCAGAGTATTGAGTACAGGAGTTGGGAGGTCATGTTGTGGCTGTACAGGACATTAGTTAGGTCACTTTTGGAATATTGTGTGCAATTCTGGTGACCTTCCTATCGGAAGGATGTTGCGAAACTTGAAAGGGTTCAGAAAAGATTTACAAGGATGTTGCCAGGATTGGAGGGGTTGAGCTATAGAGAGAGGTTGAACAGGCTGGGGCTGTTTTGCCCGGAGCCTCGAGGCTGAGGGGTGACCTTACAGAGGTGTACAAAATTATGAGGGGTGACCTTATAGAGGTTTATAAAATCGTGAGGGGCATGGAGAGGGTAAAGAGACAAAGTCTTTACCCTTCAGTTTGGCAGTCCAGAACTGGAGGTCATCAGTTTATGGTTCGAGGGGAAAGATATAAAAAAGACTGAAGGAGCATTCTTTTTTCTGCAGAGGGTGCTACGTGTATGGAATGAGCTGCCAGAGGGAGTGGTGGAGGCTGATACAAAGGCATCTGGATAGGTATATGAATAGGAAGGGTTTGAAAGAATATGGGCCAGATGCTGGTAGGTGGGACTAGATTGGGTTGGGATATCTGGTCGGCATGGACGGGTTGGACTGAAGGGTCTGTTTCCGTGCTGTACATCTCTTTTACTCTAAGTGGGGCTGAACGGTCCAATCAAAAATGACCTGTGGTTCAAATCATAACATCCTTCAGTTTCCGTAATCCATTCTTGGTTCCATCTCGCAGGCTCTATGAATCCCGCTCCCTCTACACTCCTACAGGACCCACGTTCCTTCCCATGTTTGTACCATCGTCCAGGTTCTGCAGCCCTTCCTGCCTCTGTAACATGGCCCGGACTCTACAACTCTTCCTTCCTCTGCAATGTTCCCTAGAAGGGCACTGGAGCCCGGTGGCATTTACAGAGTTAGGGAGGGATATCGGGCCTGGAGCATTTTGCAGGCATTAGGAATATAGGGACTTGAGGAGGTTTCACAATTTATGAGTGTTGTAGGGACTGGAGGAAGTTACAAAGATAGGGATGGTTTCAGATTGGAGGATTCTGCAGAAAATTTTTTTTACATGATTAAAGGCAGGATACTTAGCAGTGTGCACGAACAGTGTGTCCCTGAAGAGTTTATGAGTGTTGTAGGGACTGGAGGAAGTTACAAAGATAGGGATGGTTTCAGATTGGAGGATTCTGCAGAAAAAAAAAACTTTACATGATTAAAGACAGGATACTTAGCAGTGTGCACGAACAGTGTATCCCTGAAGTTACTACTCAAGTTGAGAGGGTGTTAAGAAGGTGTATGTGTGTTGGCTTTCATTAGCGGGGGTTTGAGCTTAAGAGATCCAGGGTTTTGCTGCAGCTCTATAGAGCCCCAGTTACACCACACTTGGAATACTGTGAACAGTTCTGTTCACCTCATTATAGGAAGGATGTGGAAGCTTTAAAGACAGGACAGAGGATACTTAGCAAGATGTTGCCTGGATTGGAGGGCATGCCCATTGAAGGTCGGTTGTGGAAGCTCGGGCTTTTCAGATCGGAGTGAACAAGGAAGAATTGCGACAAGGTAATGAGAGGCATCAATTGCATGGATAACTGGAGGCAACTTTCCATGGCAAAATGGCTATCACAAGGGGACATATTTTTAAGGTAATTGGTGGAAGTTTTAGCTTAGATATCAGAGGTACGTTATTTACTCAGAGTGTGCTGGGTGCGTGGAATGGACTGCCAGCTGTGGTAGTAGATTCAGACACATTAAGGGCATCTAAGCAACTCTTGCATTGGCACAGCGATTTTAGCAAAATGTAGGGTATGTAGGTTAGTTTAGTCTTCA
>NW_025214281.1:11230-13285 GCF_004010195.1 Chiloscyllium plagiosum | reverse complement strand
TATCAGTATCTCCTATCAGTATCATTAGACAGAGACTGTGAGGAACTACCTGCAGTTGGATCTATATTCGGAAAGTGGGAGTAGTTTAAAGTGATACAGTGAGAATTCAGGGCCAGCGTATTCCTGTCGAATAGTAAAGGCCACATGTCCAGCGATATTGTGAGTTTCATAAAGAAAGTACAGTGCAATAAAAACAGGTGAGCTCTTCAAAATTTCAGTGAGTGAAAGAGGATTGTCGAAAATGAAAGGCAAACAATAGACAAGAAATATATTTAGCAGATATGATTGAGGAAAAGTCACAAGGTATTTTATCAGCTTGTTAGAGTAAGTGAATTACTGGGGAAAGAATGGTGCCGATTAGAAACCAAAGGGACAATTGTTACATGGAGCCAGAGGAAGTAGGTGAGGTCTTCAATGAATACTTCCAATCTGTATTTACACAGGAGAAAGACACTGTAGCCGGGGATTTAGGTGGGATGGTGAGGTCCCAGAACATGTTAAGATCAATAAGGAAGAGGTATTAAATGTTTTCACAGGCATAAAATGTGCAGAAATCCCCAGTGCCCAATGAAATGTATCTCAGGCTGCTGTGGAAGGTAAGGGAGCAGATTGCTGGGGCCCTGGCAGAGATATTTAATACTTTGCTGGCCACAGGTGAAATTCAAGAAGGGCAGCAGTGATAGGCCAGGTATTTAGAGTGTATAGCCCAACATCAGTGTGAGGGAAATTATTGGAAACAATTGTGAGCGTCAATTTGAATCAATAATTGGAAAGGCAGGGATCGATTAGGTATACTCAGTACGGATTTGGTAGGATAAGACTCTGTCTGATGAATTCAGCTAATTGTTCTTTGAAATTACAATTAAAAATATTGAAGAGGGTAGTGTAGATGACATGGGTTCCATGGAGTTCATTAAGGTCTTTGACAAGGTCCTACATGGAGAGCTCATCCAAATGGTCTGAGCCCATGGGATCCAAAGCAAGTTGGAAACTTGGATCCAAAATTGGTGCAGGATTGGTTTTGTGATTGAAAGCCTTTGCCCAGCGGGTGTACCACTGCGATCTGTGCAGCAACCATTGCTGTTTATTATGGACATTAATGAGTTGGATGTGAAAGCAGAAGGTATCATTAGTAGGTTTGCAGATGACATGAAAGGTGAGGGTGTTGTCTACAGTGAGGGGGACAGTCTCAGGCTACAGTCTGAAGGTTGAGGCTGGATCAGAATTTCAAGAGAGTCATTTCAATTGACAAGGCAGGCAAGAGCACAGCACCGATGAGGGAAAACTAATGTATTAAACTGCATTTACTTTGATATAAAATGCCTGACAGGAAAGGCAGATGAATGCATGGCATGGATAGGAACATGGGACAGGGATATCACAGGAATTACAGAGGTACCGCTGAGGGAAGGATAGGCCAAGCAACTTAATGTTCTGGGGTACAGATGCTACAGGATGAAGAGAAGGAGAAGCATTTGAGGAGGAGGAGGAAGAGGAGCGGATGTTTTGATCAGTGAAAACATCACTGCAGGATTTAGAGAGGATATTCCTGGCGATCACTCAGTGAAGCTCTAATAGTGCAACTGAGAAATGAGAATGGGTCGTCAGTTTGGTATGACTGTACTACAGGTCCTCAGTAGTCAGCAGGAATTTGAGCAACAGATATGTGGGAGATGTCAGATATTTGGTCCACAAGACGTGACATCGATACAGTGCTGGAGGGACAGCACTGTACAGAAAGTTCCCAGTCAGCATTACAACCTACTCATGGGAAACCTGCTTTCCCCTCTGTTGTACTGATGCTCGCTAAGACAGCACGGGCCTGGATTGATAACTGTGACACCCTCGGTGCCGACTTAGTACAACAAAACTTACAGTCGGGGTAGTGACTGAGCCTGGATATGTCTGTACTGTGCTCCCCCTCCGGCACTATATCCATGTCATGTCTTGTTAGCTGATGTTTGGAGCCCTCTCATTGCTCTCTGTTGTGTGCACTATGAGTGATCTTACCTCACTGCAGGATTTATTGAAGGCTCCAGATCTCCCTGCACTTTG
>NW_025214281.1:3095-10670 GCF_004010195.1 Chiloscyllium plagiosum | reverse complement strand
GGACAGGGTTCAGGTGAAAGGAGCTCTCCAAATCCAAAGAGAAAAGGTGAAGCATCAGAGCAGCATGGGAATGTAGCTGAAGACAACAGAAAGGAACAGATGGGACAAAGTTTAACTAAAACTGTACATCAGCAAATCGATTTGTGACAGGAAATTGTGGGAAAGAGTAAATTATGTTTTATTTTAATGGACAAAGTCTCTGCATCAAGGTAGTTGGATTTGTGACATAGATAAAAGAGATTTATCACCAGGGAATTGTGGTTACAGGGTGAACATAAATATTCAATGGTTCACAACCTTGCGGAATTTTAATAGACAAAGTCTCTGCATCAAGGTAGATGGATTTGTGACAGAGATAAAAGAGATTTATCACCAGGGAATTGTGGTTACAGGGTGAACATAAGGTGGAACATAAATATTCAATGGTTCACAACTTTGCGGAAACTCAGGCAAAATGGGCAACGCTAACAATAATGGATAACAAAGGCCTTACAGAGAAAGCATTTGGTCTCAGATCATGAAGTAGAGTCAGTCTGAAGTAAATTCTGGCTATTACTTACCAGGGACACAAGCAGCAGAACAGTTTTAGACCACCGAACAGTATTTCATTGCCCATCACTGCAATAAATAGGAATTCAATGGAATTTTTAATAAAGGCACTGTGAAAATTTAGTGAAACGTCAATATTCACACTGACAAGAGTGATATTGGAAGAGGAGTTCGGAGAATTTTTTTTCAGTGTTTCTTTGAATAATACATTGTGCAACTAGCTAGGGACATAACTATCGCAGAGCGACAGTTGTGGTGATGACACTTCGTGAGTGACTAATGTCACTTGGAGAGATCCTCTGGGAAATTGTGATAAAGTGCAGTTTAAAGAAATATAAAGTTTTAAAGTGAATCACAGAAAGGACAAACTACAACTAGAAACAAAAATAGACAATGACATGAGTTTGAGAGGAGAACTGACCAAGGTAAACAGGCTGAACAGACTGAAACATGTGTCTGTAAATGAACAGTGGAAAACTTTTGAAGGAACAGTGTAAAACACTCAAAAGGTCATTCCACTGAACCAGACAAAACCTCAGCAAGAAATCCCCACTGGTCCCTCACTCAGGACAAAATGGATCATATTAGATGATCAGGCTGAGAAGATCACCACAAAGTACTTAAAGTCATGAAATGAGAGAGTGTTTTAGGAGTAAAGGAGTAAGTTTTGAAGGGATTGTAAAGGGTCTGCTAGCAGGGGGAGGGCAGTGGGAGGGGGAATTCATGGGATGTGGGTGTCACTGCCGAGACCAGCATTCTTTGACCCCATGCTAATTACCCAGAGATTGCTGGGGCCCTGGTGGATATATTTAATACTTTGCTGGCGACAGGTGAAGTGCTGAATGACTGGAGGATCGCTAATGTGGTTCCTTTGTTCAAGAAGGGCAGCAGGGATAGGCCAGGTAATTACAGAGCAGATAGTCTAACAGCAGGAGGAGGGAAATTATTGGAAACAATTGTGAGGATGAATCAACACTTGCAAAGGCAAGGATCAACTCGGTTTGGTCATCACGGATTTGGCAGAGGAAGATACTGTCTGAGGAATTCAGTTCAGTTTTTTTTAAAATGGTGCTTAAGTATATTGATGAGGGATGTGCAGATGATGTGGTTTACACGGACTTGACTAAGTCCTTAAACAAGATCCAACATGGAAGGCTGGTCCAAAAGGATTGGGTTCCAAGGCAAGTTGGCAAATTGGATGCAAAATTGGTGGATAGCATACTTTCACCAGCGGGTGTACCACAGGGATCTGTGCAGGAAACATTGCTGGTTATTCTGTCAAATAGTAACTTTGAAGTGAGAGCAGAAGGTATCAAGAGTAGGTTTGCAGATGACATGAAAGATGAGGGTGTTGTTCACAGTGAGGAGGATGGTCTCTGTCTGCAGTCCGATGTCGATCGGATGATAATCGAAGCAGAGTTTAGTTCTGATTGAAGTGAGGTAACACTCTGTGGGAGGTACCATAAGCGAAGGACAGACATAATGAATGGTAGGACCATGAGGAGTACTGAGAAATACAGGGACCTTGGTGGGCAAGTCCATAGATCCCTGAAGGTGTCAGCACAGGGAGACAGGGTGGGAAAGGCATCTCAACTGGGAGCAGGAGAGGGACCCATATCCTGGTGGGGTGAATTGCTAGAGCTGCTTGAGAGGATATAACCTAGTCTGGCAGGGTGTTGGACCTTAAACAGTCGTAAGGCCAGAAAGAAGATTGAGGCTGGTACACAAGTTAAAGAGAGTGATTTCAAACGACAAGGCAGGCAAGAACACAGCAGGGAATGGGGGAAAACTGGTTATTAAACTACATGTATTTCAATGCATGGGGCCTGACAGCTAAGGAAGATGAACTCAGGGCATGGACTAGAACATCAGACTGGGAGATTATAGTTATCACAGAAACACAGCTGAGGGAGGGGCAGGGCTGGCAACTCATTGTTTCAAGGTAGAGGGACTGCAGGAAGCATCGAAGGGGAGGCAAGAGAGGATGAGTGGTGATAAGTCCGTGAATAGGAAATGTTTGGAGGGATATGGGCCAGCAACAGGCAGCTGGGATGGGTTTAGTTTGAGATTATGTTTTCTACCAACTGTAGGGTCTGTTTCCATGCTGTACAACTATGACAAAAATATCGTTTTGGTCCATTTTTTGAGAAACACTGTGATAGAATGCTAGGGAACTAAAGACCAATTAGCCAGATGTCAGGGATGGGTAGGTTGTGGAAGTGATTCTGCCAGGCAGGAGTTACATGCATTTGCACAGGCCAGGATTTATGAAAGCTAGTCAGCACAAAGTCAGGACTCACTAACTTTGTGCGTACAAAGTCAGGTCTCACTAACTTGATTGCTTCTGTTGAAGTGGTGACCATACATTGTCTACACTCAAGTCAGCAGGACCTTTTGACAGGGTTTAGCATGATATACTGGTTCAGAAGGTTAGATCACATGGGATCAGGGAGAGTTAGCCAACTGGATACAAAATTGGCTTGACAGTTGGAGACAGAGGGTGGTGGGAGAGGATTGTTGTTCAGACTGGAGGCCTGTGACCAGCGGTGTGCTATAAGGATCGGGGCTGGGTCCACTGATATGTATCATCTACATAAATGATTTGGTTGAGAATATAGGAGTCATTGTTAGTAAGTTTTTAGATGATCAAATTAATAGAGTCGTGTCGAGTGAATATGGTTATCAAAGGGGCTCTTGAACAACGGGGCCAGTGGACCAAGGAATGAAAGATGGGGTTGATGTATGGTGTTGGGTTTTGTTGAGACAAACCAGGGAGGACTAACTAATGGTTTGGCCCTGGACAGTGTTGCTGAACAGAGAGAGACCAAGGGGTGCAGTTACATTGTTCCTTGGAAGTGGCATTGCAGTTGGACAGGGTGGGGAAAGCAGTATTTGACGCACTTTCCTTCACTGTCCAGAGCTTTGATATGAATTGGAGATATTTGTAACATTGTCCTCAATATTTGCCTTAGGCAGAGGAGGCTACAGATTGACCTTATAAAGGGTTATAAAACCATGCGGGGCCTCAGTAAGGTGAATAGCCAAAGGTAGGTGAGTCCAAAGCTAGAGGGTGTAAACGTGGGGTGAGAGAGCAAGGATTTAAAGAGTGAGCTGAGGGACAACATTTTCCACAGAGGATGGTGCATAGACGGAATTGACTGCCAGAGGAAATGGTAACAATTGCAACATGGAAAAGACATTTGGGGAGATACATGGAGAGGAGAAGGTTTGAAGGGATAAGGGCCAAACACATGCGACATGTTTAGTATAAGAATCATGGTCAGCATTGATGGGTTGGAGTGAACGTCCTGTTTCCGTGCTACATGACTCTGTCTCCAGTTAAAGAGGAGGATACTACTGAGATAAGGCATGTTGTAGACACTGAAGCAAGTTACAGCGATAGGGATGGTCGGCTGGAATGCAGTACGTTTCAAATTAGTGAAGTAACTATAAGGAAGGGAGGAGGCTACAAAGATAGCAACTGTTATAGGATTTTAAAAAATATTGAAGACATTGGTCAACAAGATATGATATAGATTCAGTGTTGCAGTGTAGTTAGTCTTAGTACAACAGACCTTACATTATGGGCAGGGATTGAGCCTGGGGTATGTCTGTATTGTGCTCCCCCTCCAGCACTGTATCTGTGTCATGTCCTGTTAGCTGATGGTTGGAGCCCTCTCATGGCTCTCTGCCCTGTGCACTGTGAGTGATCTTACCTCACTCCAGGATTTTTTGAGGACTCCAGATCTCCCTGATCTTTGTCTCTCTGGCTGACTAACCATCTTCAATGAGGTGATGGACGACACACCCAGCAGTTGGGAAGTCTATTGAGTCAGCACCTTCCTGAGTACGTGTAGGAGACAGAGAGATAGACAGAATGGGAAATTAGACTGGTGCTGTGAGGTTTACACATGGAAATGGCACTGTGTCCCACAGAGATCTGGAAAATCCCAGTTTCCATCCCTGGCCTGTGCTGCTGCGTCTCTCTGGAGTGGAGAATTCTGTTGGCTCAGGATCTGGAGTAGCTATAAGAGCAAGAGACACAGACAGAGGCAGCAATTAGACCCACACAGTGACGGATACCACATGGAGAGAGACTGAGTGATATCACCAGAGTGCAGCAAGTTATCAAGATCAAACAATTATGTTGGAAGAACGGGTTTAGCTTCATGATGCACTCGTGTCAGTGTTCAGGGATGGGCAACCAGTGAGCAGGTGAAGTGATGGCTGAGTGATATTATTACAGCATGTATCCAAAACCTCAGCTAATGTACAGGGGAGAAAGGTTTGAATCCCACCATCAGAAATGGTGGAATTTGAAATCAATAATTTTAAAAATAGTAATTAACAATCCACATGTAAGTATGAGACCATTGCTGATGTACAAAAAGCCCAAACACTTGTCCTTCAGAGATGGACATCTGCCCATCCTAACATGGTCTACACTACATAACCACAGCAAAGTGTTTGCCTCTGAAATGGTTGAGCAAGTTACTCAGCTCAGTGGCAGCTAGGGCTGGGCAAGAAAGGCTAGTCAGCCAGATACACCCACATCCCATAGCTGATTTTTAAAAAATAATCCATTAGGATGGACCCACTGGAACCGTGCTGGGAACAGTGCCCGGGCCAATCATGTCGGTAGGTTTATGTACAAGGCTTTAAACTGACAGATAGGATGCAGGGACAGGGTACAGGTGAAGTAACATTCCAAATCCAAAGAAAGGTGACGCATCGGAACAGCATGGGAATTTGGCTGAAGACAAGCAGAAAGGAACCGAAAGGGACAGAGTTTAACTTAACCTGTACTTCAGCGAATAGGTATGTGACAGGACATTGTGGGAAAGAGTAAATTATGTCTTTTTTTAACATGGGCAAGATCTCCGCAATAAGGTAGATGGATTTGTGACACAGAGATAAAAGAAATTTAGACATCAGGGAGACATGGTTACAGGGCGAACAAAAGGTGAACATAAGTATTAAATTGCTCACAATCTTGCGGAAACTCAGGCAAAATGCGCAACGAGAACTATAATGGATAACAAAGGCATTACAGAGAAAGCATTTGGCTGCAGATCATGAAGTAGAGTCGGAATCGTACTTCGTATGAGGAAAGGCTGAGGCACTTGGGGTTGCTTTCATTGGAGAAAAGAAGGTTTAGGGGTGACTTGATAGAGGTGTACAAGATGATTAGGGGTTTAGATAGGGTTGACCGTGAGAACCTTTTTCCACGTATGGAGTCAGCTATTACGAGGGGGCATAGCTTTAAATTAAGTGATGGTAGGTATAGGACAGATGTTAGGGGTAGGTTCTTTACTCAGCGAGTCATGAGTTCATGAAATGCCCTGCCAGTAGCAGTGGTGGACTCTCCCTCTTTATGGGCATTTAAGCGGACATTTGGATAGGCATATGGAGGATAGAGGGCGAGTGGAGGTTAGGTGGGCTTGGATCGGCGCAACATCGAGGGCCAAAGGGCCTGCACTGTGCTGTATTCTTCTATGTTCTATGTTCTTGCCAAGCACAGAAAAAGTAGAACAGATTTAGCCACCGAACAGCATTTCATTGCACGTCACTGCATTAAACAGGAATTAATTGGAATTTTTTAACAAAGATATTGCGATAATTTTGGGAAACTTCAATATTCGCATAATCTGGGATAATCACACTGACAACAGTGATAGTGGAAGGGGAGTTCGGAGAATTTTTTTTCAGTGTTTCTTTGAATAACACATTGTACAACTAGCTAGGGACATAACTGTCAGATCGATGGTTTTGTGATGAAACTTAGTTAATGAGTAATGTCACCTGGAGAGATCCTCCGGGAAATTGTGAAAAAGTGCAGTTTAAAGAAATATAAAGTTTTAAAGTGAATCACAGAAAGGACAAATTACAATGAAAAACAAAAATAGCCAATTGCATAAATTTGACAGAAGTGACCAAGGTAAACAGGCTAAACAGACAGGAACATGTGTCTGTAAATGAACAGTGGAAAACATTTGAAGGAACAGTGTAAATCACTCAAAAAAGTACATTCCATCGAAACAGACAAAACCTCAACAAGAAACTCACTCCTGTCCCTCACTCAGGACAAAATGGATCATGTTAAATTATGAGGCAAACAAGATCAACAAAACGTGCTTAAAATCCAGAAGTGAGAGCGTGCTTTAAGAGTAAGTTTTAAAGGGTCTGCTCGCAGGAAGAGGGCAGTGGGAAGGGGAATCATTGTCAGGGTTTAATGACGTGACAGGAACAGGGAGAGATGAAGGTGCTGGAGGTGGTGAGAGTGTGACAGAGAATGGCCAGGACCTGAACGGTGTTACAAAGCCAGTACGGATTGCTGCAGCTGAAGGGGTTTGCAGAGATAGGGAGGGACATTGGAGGGAGAGGATCAACCAGCTGCTCATCCAAAACCACCACATCAGTGGCCACAGGATTTTTCATAAACACTACTGACCATCCTCAGGCAAAGGATTACTCACACACATTATTGACCATCTTCAGGCCACAGGATTATTCACACAGTTTTGAGCATTCACAGTGCACAGGATTATTCATACTCTATTGACCATGCACAGGCCACAGTATAATTAACAAACAGAAATGACCATGCAGAGACCACAGATTATTAACACACAGCATTGACCACCCACAGGCCACATTATTACTGGATTATACCTCTTCCCACCTTACCTCTTGCAAAAATGCCATCCCGTATTCCCAATTCCTCCGCCTCCGCCGGATCTGCTCCCAGGAGGACCAGTTCCACCACAGAACACCCCAGATGACCTCCTTCTTTAGAGACCGCAATTTCCCTTCCCACATAGTTAAAGATGCCCTCCAATGCATCCCGTCTACATCCCGCACCTCCGCCCTCAGACCCCACCCCTCCAACCGTAACAAGGACAGAACGCCCCTGGTGCTCACCTTCCACCCTACCAACCTTCGCATAAACCAAATCATCCGCCAACATTTCAGCCACCTCCAAGCAGACCCCACCACCAGGGATATATTTCCCTCCCCACACCTTTC